>NW_010125237.1:8467-10432 GCF_000699245.1 Pterocles gutturalis
GATTCCTAAAATTTCCTGACGTGAAGCGGAACACTTCCTTCTTTTTTCCTCGGCTCTCAAAGTGTCAAATTTGGAAGAACTTTGCAAAACACATTTTTGGGTCTATTTTTTCCCCCGAGCTGCTCTGAAACTCGACGGCGGTTTCCCACCGGCAGTTGGGGCCCATGGGGCTGTTCCCTCTCCGCGTCCCTCTGCCCCACGGTTTTTATCTCCTTGGCTCCGATCCACCAACAGATAACTGCTTTTGCCGCGCTCTCCGCTTCCTCGTGGGGTTTTTCCACCCAGCCTCACGCTCTCCTCCTCCTTTAATTCCACTGGGTGAGATGGAAGAAATTATTGTCGTGGAAAAATCCAAGTTTTCAAATTTTTCCACCGTTGTGGAGCTCAAATCGTGTCTGTACAGCCCGATTCCCGTGCGGAATACAGAGCTTTAGGGTTGGGAAATTGAACCGGGAGGTGCCGCATCGCTGGGGTGAAGCCAAAACCCAACACTAAGCCTTAGATCCATGCGGGATTTTTTTCCCTGGATTTATCCCAGCAAGGAATTCCCCACCTCTGAGCACATAGCGGGTCCATCTTGGTGTTGAATTTTTTTTTTTTTTGAGAACAGACTCAGAGGGCACCAGTCCCCATGTGGATCAAAAGTTTTGGATTTATTGCTTGAAATGGGTTGAACTGGGAACTGTCTCTTTTCCACCCAGAAACTGAGGAATTTTTTAGGAAATCAAGCGAGGGACGGTGCTACGAAGCTCTCGGATCCTCCGCGATGTCTCGGTCTTTCCTCTCCAAGCCGACCGCCTCCTCCAGTTCCTCCTGGGGCAACTGGGAGTCGTTGGAGGATCCCAGTGAGGTTCTGTCCCACTAGACCTGAGCTCTAAAAATTAATTATCGCTCGTTATCCATCTCAAAGGTCTTTTTTTCTTATCTCCTGCAGCGTCAGAAGGAATATCTGCAATTCCGGCGCCTCTTCATGACCATGGAACGTGAGCGAGTGAAGGAGCAGCAGCAGCAGAAGGAGATGGAGAAGAGAATCGCCCGGTGAGTACGTGCTGGCGTGAGCTGCTCTGTCACCTCCTTCCTTGGAAAAATCTCAGGTGGAAACGATATTTTGGAAAACGCTTTGAGAAGAACTGTCTAGGTCAAAATTAAAAAAAAAAAATAAAATCCACACGGTGGGTAGAATTCATCCTCCTTGGCCCCAAGGATGGGATGAAAAAAGCTGCTTGATTTTTTTTTCAAAATTAGGGAATAATTTGAAAGCAGCCCGGTAAAGCCTGACTTCTCTCCTGGTTTATTTTTATTTTTTTCACTCCTATCGCTTAATCCCAGGGTGGGATTTATTCAACCAACCCCCCAATAGAGACCCATGGGTTGTGTTGAGTCCTTCAAAGCGTCTCGATGGGATTTTTTTCAGCTCAGGGACGAGTTGGGAGATGAAAAATCAGGAGCCGCGGCTCTTGGGAACCCATCCCGAGACTATTTTATGTTTAGAAACTTTGGGGTGAGGTCACGTTGTCGTTAAAGCGATGTTATCTCTGGAGTTTTTAGCATTGGACCCTTCACCTTCTCAGCTATAAATGGTGTAATAAAAATATTTCCCAGTATTTGTGCCGGAGTTGAAAAAACTCCGGAATCTGGGTAAAAGTTTTGAGACTTGCAACGGTTTAATTTTCTCCCTTTTCAGGCGTTCGGTTTAGAAGCAGCTTGACAAATTCACCCCAAAATAGGCAAGATTCAGCCTTGCTCTAAAATAAATCCACGTCACTCCGACCATCTTGCTCGCCAGCACCGGCTTTCCGGAAGCAGGACCAGCACCGAGGGCAGGATTTTCCTGGAAACGCTCCTCAAGCCTGATTCCTGACATTAAATCATGATTTTCCGCAATTTTTCCTACCCTGCGAGACACCAGGGATTTCCTACTTGTTTTTTAAATGTATTTCAAAATATTTTTATATTTTTATTATT
>NW_010125238.1:0-5829 GCF_000699245.1 Pterocles gutturalis
CCGAACGCTGCGGGGTCTCGGGGTGCGTGTGCGCCCGGGCCGGGGCCGGCCGCCGGAGAACAGAACCGGGCCGGGGGGACGCGGGCTCTGAGGGGAAGCAGGGCAGTGGCTGGGTAACGGATGGGTGGTGTTACAGCGGCCTTTGGGTACACGGTACCTGGTAAACACGAGCTTCTGCGAATGGGCCGGAGGTCACCGTGTGGGCACGCCGAGTGCTGCTCCCCCGTCGTGTTTCTGAAATGCCAAGTGCTCCTTACTGCATTGAAGCGGTGTGTACCGCGTAAAAAGACCGTGGGTTTGTGCCGTCGTCTGCCTCATCATAGATTTTTTTACGCTTTTTTTTTTTTTTTAATCAGAATTCCAGCTTTTACTGGATTTTCATGTTGAAGAGCTGGTCGATATCGTACAAGTGGAGTGGAGACAGGGAGTTTGTAAGCAGTTGAGGGTGGTGTCCGATGATTTCAAAGTCGGAAATTTTCTTATGTTTGGAAATTGACGGTTGAGAGTCGTTTTACAAAGTCACAGCCGTGCCTGCTGAAAACATACTAGCAGAAAGAATTACCTTTTGAGGAGGAGGAGGAGGAGGGATAGGTGGGGTTCCAGACTGGAACAGTACTTGTATCTTGTCTAAATTTATTTGTAATGGGGCATCATTAATGTCATAATTTTAAAGATAAAAATCATGTTTACAGTTAGTCTGAGAAAAATATAGTTTTGGGCGTGGATCAAAACTGTTAGGAGGGTATGCATTTTTCTATAGATTTGTGCCAGGTAAAATATCAAACAGCAAGTGAAACAACAATGTGTATTTGTATCGAAATAATTTATTTTGGTTCCGTGTTTGGTTTTTCAGAAACTAAATTTTGGGATAGAAGTTAGGTGATTGAAACTTATGTGAAATTTCAGTATGTGTATATACATACACAAAGCTTGGGTATATGAAGTGTGTGTATATATATATATGTGTGTATATTTGTATTTTGCATATTAAAAAGTAATATTTTTATAAATGTGTTTACTCAGCTGAGCTGTTGCTGGATTTCCATTTGTGTGTGTGCACCTTTTGATCTCAAAAGAAAAGCAAGACTTGGTTACTTTTGGAGAACACATTTTTTTTACCTTTTTTTAAATGTTCATATCTTTTGGCACCAGTTTCTAATGGGATGTCAAGACAGGAAAAGTTTGCCTAGCTGTGCTAGACAAGCCCACTTACTTGGATACATCTGGTACGTCATTCAAACAGTAAAATAGGTAACAGCATCAGTATTTGGTAGAAATAATTTATAGAGCATAGTAAATGCACGTAGTGCTTTAACAAACACGACTGAGGTCCCTGCTGTGAGGCGCTTAACCGTCTGAAATGAAAGTAATACAAGGAATAACAGTGCAAACACATGAAAGCATAGTGGTATGTGATGAAGGTCTTGCCTCTTTCAGCTATTGTTTGCCTTTCTGGCTGTGAATTCAGCTAGACAAGCTGGCCTTCATAATGTAGACTGTCTTTCAGACGAGACAGGTGAAAATGTAATTTAAAAATGAATGAATCTAAATTCTGGAAAATAAAGGAAAATCTATGTAAAGTTTCAAGGATTAGCTTCTGCAGACACTTTGCTTGTGTAGCACTAATTCAGTTAGCTCATGCAGTAACTGTAGGATTAGTCTGTAGGTTTTGCTTCTTGATTTTGCTTTAAAGTTTGTAGAAGCAGCCGTAATAACAGCAGAATTTTATAGAATCTACTGATGCAAGGGCCGGTTTACAGTAAGAACTTGCATCACGTCTCTGACCTTCTCGTCATTAATAATGAACAGCCCACAAATACATGGTAAAACTAGCACGTTTGGTTCTGAGAGGGGCCTTTTCTGTGTGTATTCAAAACCTACAGTAAGGTTTCAAGGCGTCTTTACTTTTCCTTTGTAAAGTATAATGATGTTGTGTTCTGGTTAAAGGCATGAAAGATAAGGATAGAAATTGTTAATTTAAGCAACTCAAATATTTGAGTACAGTATTTTTTATAGATGAATAAAAAGTCCATTGCAGTTTTTCATGTAGAGTAGCTGAAGTAGCTACAGTGAGTTAGTAACTCAGAATCTAATAAGGAAGCTTGTGGTTGTGATTGCTGTGCTCCTTTTAATTTCCTCTGCCAGTTTTAGCTCCTTTTTTTCCTTATGTTAAAGGGGAGTTTTTAAGCTCGGTACTGTGTGCAAAAGGTGAGTGTATTTAGAGAAAACAGTCTGCCCGAACAAGGAAAAATGGGGAAAATACTGTATGTGTAACGCTGTGAAATGAGCCATCTGGACAAGCTGAGCATTCACACATACAATAAAACTGGCTGTTGTGACCACCACAGATTTTTAAAAGTATGAAATTACAATGGCTGTTTTACAGATTTTTCACAGGGGATAAAAGTTAACTTGTTAACAGTCTGCTGGAAAGGATTAAAAGTGGATTTTGTTTTTTTTCAGTGCTGCACATGGTTGTGTGGCTGCAGGTACTGACCATAGTCTCCTAGGAGCAGCGGAGTCAGGTTAACAAGACGTGATTGTTTTGTTCGTGGTTTCTGGGATGCTGTGACAGTGGTAAAATTGCCAGTAGGTCATTGCAGTGTGATTTCACAGGTTAGGAGGAAGGAAAACAGTGACAGAGACAGGTGTTTGGAGCTGTGCTGTAGGTGGGGCAGGGAGAGGAAGAATTAAAGTATCAAGAGAAATAGGCAAGTAGTGTGGTGGACATGCTGATACAGCCTTACAAGGGAGAGAGGAGATGCAGAAGTCTTGTGATGTCCTGTGTCCTCAGTAGTCAGGGGCTGCAGGGGGGCACCAGGCATCAAAGAGATTTTGTTAACTGAGGTTGGTATCTTGAGGTGTGTTAGGTGTTGCCTTGTATTGGGTGTTCCAGAATTTGTACAAGTGTAGGCTGTGAGCCGTATTGCAGGTGGCACTTTGTTAGAACATGGGGAATCCTTCCCAGGAGCCAACAGAGACACAAGATTTGGACTTACTGTTTCAGTATGTCACCTTCATCTTGCTGGATGACCTCTGAATGCAGACTTCATGTATTAACTGTGTATATGAGCTGATAAAATTGCTAAGATCTGTTTTCACCTGATACGGCTTTACCTTTCAATAGAGTATTTTTAATCTATTTGTAGCAATTGCAAAGAGGGAGAAATGTGTTCTTTTGAAAGTCTTACTGTGCAGCTAAAAAGGTGTGAATGTGAGGTGCCTATGTATGTGTTTTTATTTTCTTCTGGCTTTCCATTTTGGTGCCTTTCAGTGGCTAAGACAGAGCTGAACAAACTTAACTCCAACACTTGTTGCTTCTAGGAGAAACCTTAATTCTGAGTGTTCAAGTAAGTCCTAGTATTAAGAGTTAACAGATTGTTTTTTTCTGTCAAAGTAGACCCCAGCATTTTCTAAATGAGAATTTGACAAGACGGTATGTTTTGTTTGGGTTTTGGTTTTTGGGGTTTTTTTTATGCTGCAGTTGTTATGTTTCTTTATTGCAGTTACGCTTTTCAAAGAGGTAACATAGCTCTTAATATGTCTGGAAAAATCCAGATTAATCTTGACTAATACCTTTTAATTCCCAAGAAATGGTAAAAAAGTGCTGTAATGAGCACACAGAGTTTTGGATAGTTCTGATAGAAATGGTGAGTTCAGTGCTGGATCACTCGTATTCAAAAGTAAGAGTCTTTGTTTTTCTAAGAGAGATATTGTCAAGAAGACCAGACTTAAAAAAAAAAAAAAAAAAAAGCAGCTTTGTTTTATTTTTGTGTTCTACCTAAGCAACAGGAATGTAAAAACTGTTCTCCGAATTCCATTTGGTCTAGGTCATTCATCTTTTGGTACAAGAGACATAACAGCACTTAATTTGAATCCTCATGATGTTTTTTACAAAATTAGATTAAAAGAGCAAACAAACCTGTTACAAAAAAACCCTAACAAAACCTGAAAAATAGCACTTCAACTCTGTAATGACTAATTCTATTTTTTGTTTATTAAATTTGTAACTAGTATTTTACAGTCCTAATGCACTCAGAGTTTTTGTGAAACATGTTTATTAAATGCTTGGGGTGCTTCAGGAAAGCCAGTTCATAGGTAGAAATGTTATTACTTTAAAGATGATACAGAGCCAGTATTTAATAAGGTAAAATGAAATTGCAAGATAAATAAATCTTGTACTTTCCGTGTTCATTTATTAAAAAATAATACTGTCACTTGTGGTTAAATTTAAAGTGGTGTTTTGTTCCACACTTAGGAAAACTATGAACAAATGAAAGCACTGGTAACCAAACTCCAAGAACAAGCAGAAAAGATCAAGTTAGGTAAGTATGACAGTCTGGATTTTAGAACCCTTGTTTAATTTGGTCCAAAACCCACTTTTGTTCTTTGGTATTTTTTCCCCTTTAGCTGTACAGGTAACTAATCAGTTCATTCAGATGTGACATATTTGCTGGATTATAGTAGTCATATTGAAATTTTAGCTCAGCTGTTTAAATCTAGATTTACCATCCTCTTGCAGTTGAAAAATCTTAAAATGTTTATGTCCCAGCTAACTTGGTTCAAAATTCAGGTGTTTTTTTTTTTTTAAGTAACTCAGGATAGCTAAGAAAAATGTTCATACTATTAGCACTTCTTTGTTTGCCACAGTATCTAGTGTGTTAACACATTTTTTTTGTTTGCCAGTTGAATATCAGAGCAATATCCTAATGCAAGCAAATCCATAAATTACTGGAAGCAGACATAAATGAAAGCAAGGCTGCTTTAGTCAAACAGAAGATTCAATTCATTGCCAGAGAGGCAAAAAGTAAGCAAGTAGATCGTGAAAACTGGGTATTTAGAGTCAGTTAATTTTTAATCAGTTAAGACCTTAGTAATCAGTGGAATGTATGTTTCTAATGGCAATTTTTTAAAAACAGATTGTATTATTAATAAAAGGCTTTTACTGATACACTTGCCACTTCACCTGCTTCCTTGCTTCATCCACTGCTGCCTGCTTTCATAACAAATTGGTCTAGCAAATATGCTTCTGTTGGAGTTGCGTTTGGTCTTCTCACATGCAAAGAACATTTTCAAAGACCCTAGCTGTAGTTGTGTTGGCGAACAAAAGCAAGTCTGCAGTAGTTTAAAAGATTGAAATCTATTTTTCATCTTCTTGATGTGTAAGACTACCTGAATTAATTACAGCTTACTGTAATTAATTGGCATGATAAAATGAAAATGGTTTATAAATGTTTGACTGTGCTGCCAGAGGTTGTGCACACAGCTTTTATTCTCCCATTCTTCAATCATGGTGCCGTTTGTCTATACACTGTTCCTTATATAATGCAATTTCTTTTAGAGCTTTGGAACGGAGCATAGTGAAGATTTTGTGCTTAGTGTTTTTTCTTCCTTGCTGTGAAACAAAGCTCCAGGATTTCCCAAGGAGATCCTGAAAACCATGGACTACCTCTGTCTTTTAGGGGTGTAGAGACTGCTCAGCAGTTCACTGTGGCTCATGAACTAATGGTCATGGCCTTCTTCACAGTTGTATGTTTTCCTGTTCTTGCCTGTTACATAACAGGTCAAGAACATGTCCCTCATAGAATCATAGAATGTTTTGGGTTGGAAGGGACCTTAAAGATCATCGAGTTACAACACCCTGCCATGGGCAGGGACACCTTCCACTAGACCAGGTTGCTCAAAGCCTCATCCAGCCTGGCCTTGAACACCTCCAGAGATGGGGTATCCACAGCTTCCCTGGGCAACTGTTTTACCGCCTCACCACCCTCACTGTGAAAAATTTCTTCCTAATGTCTATTCTAAATCTGCCCTCTTTCAGCTTATACC
>NW_010125238.1:5861-6115 GCF_000699245.1 Pterocles gutturalis
CGTTCCCCCTCCTGTTTATAGGCTCCCTTCAAGTACTGGAAGGCCGCAATGAGGTCTCCCCGGAGCCTTCTCTTCTCCAAGCTAAACAAGCCCAGCTCCCTCAACCTTTCCTCATAGAGGAGGTGCTCCAGCCCTCTGATCGTATTTGTGGCCCTCCTCTGGACTCTCTCCAACAGGTCCAGGTCTTTTTTTATGTTGGGGGCCCCACATCTGAACATAGTATTGTAGGTGGGGTCTCACGAGAGCAGAGTAGA
>NW_010125239.1:0-11699 GCF_000699245.1 Pterocles gutturalis
TCCTGCTCCCCGAGCTCTCCCGGCTACACAGCAGGGCACGACTCAAAGGCCGAAACCGAGCAGCTGAGCCCCCGGCCCCGCTGCAGCAGCGCCTTTCAAAAGCCCGGCGTGCCCATCAGCAACACGCACAGACGTTCAGAGGTGTCTTAGAAACAACTTCTGCAAAGGTACTGCCATCCTACAGGAGACATGGGGAGGCATTCTTTATCAGGGAGTGGAGTGATAGGATGATGGGTAATGGCTTTAAACTGAAAAAAAGAGTATATTTAGATTAGATACTAGGAAGAAATTTTTTTACTGTGAAGATGGTGAGGCACTGGAACAGGGTGCCCAGGGAAGCTGTGGATGCCCCATACCTGGAGGTGTTCAAGGCCAGGCTGGATGAGACTTTGAGCAACCTGGGCTAGTGGAGGGTGTCCCTGCCCGTGGCAGGGGGGTCGAACTCGATCTTCAAGGTCCCTTCCAACCCTAGCCATTCTATAGTTCTGAAACAAAGATACTAAATGCACACAAACTATCTAAATTTTCTTCTGTTTTGGTGGGTTTTTTTGGTTGGTTGTGTTGGTTTTTTTCCAATTAAGATGAAAATCCTCATCCATGCAATGACATTGCAGCTGTGCAAGCTGGGGACTTTCAGCCTCCCTTCACCCAAGAGCTTTAAAACCACTTCAGTTTCAATGTCACTGTGCACAGAACTTTTTCCCCATAAAACATATCTCTAAAGAAAGGGACTCATTGCCACAGGATGTTGCGGATGCCAAAGATTTAGACGGGCTCAAAAAACCATTTAGACAAATTCAATAAAGAAAAATCTATCACAGGTGAATTTAAAAAAAAAAATAAAATATTTATGGCCAGGAAATCCCAAAGCCACGGGATTGCTTCAAGAGTAAGGAGGAGGGGAAGCATCACCAAATCTTGGCAGTGCTCCCTCTGCTTTAAGTGCTTGCTATTAGACACTGTCAAAGCCAGAACACTGGAAGGCTGAGACCTTCTGTCTGACCCAGAATAGCCGCTTTCATGTCCTCAATAGGATATACTATCCATCAACAGGCTGTTTTCTCCACATCGTTCGGTTTTGGTCCTCCAACCGATCATATTACAGGGTACTTCTAGCACACATGCCACACTCTCTAGCACTCCTATAATTTCAGAAGGGGAAATCTGAACAAGATGCTGTCCCTCTTGCCAAAATAACTGAGGAGCTTGGGAGCCTCCAAGACTCTTGCAGACATCGAGTAACACTTCAATGATCAAAAAGTACATCGCAGGAGAAAAAGTGGTCTCCTGGTCCTCTCCCAAGAAGGATGACTCACATCTCCTCTCTTTAACCCCAGGCAGAGATGAGAAATTGCTCGAATCAGAGGACTCAAACATGAAAGGAATTTGTATTACATCATCCAGCCCATTTCCTGCCAACGCCTTACAACCCCAAAGCTTTGGCTCAACTATTCATCAGCAAGGTACTTCTCTTGAGAAGTTCTTTATAGGACCGAAGGGGTTTACTGTCAGGAAATCTTCCCACGTATCTGAATTAGATGCACTCCGTAACTACTTCTCACACAACTCTTCTCCACGTGGTTATTTTTTCTCTCTAGTTATTGAGTAACAGCAAGGCACGCATTGGTATGGAGCTCGCCAAAGGTCTTTATGAAACGTATTCAAGGTTCTGTAAGGAAGGGATTCCCTGCCTTGTATTCAGAGAGGCTAGAAAGGCAGCAGACAGGAGGAAGAAGGGAAATAAATATATGGCCAGAGTGATCTGTTTGCAAGACTTGTGTCAACTGCACAACACTGTCCTTCCTGTATTATTTAAGGGTTTTGACGGTAGGAAATTATCTAAACAGAAAGGAAAGGAGAGATTTTGAGGAATGTGGCCAATATAAGCACAGTGACTTGTGGTTCAGAGTGAAATTTCAAAAAGCAGGTTTATAACAGGTTCAGTATTTAGTGATGTATGTGTTACAATTTTTTCTAATCCCAATTCCTGAATCTTTCCTGCAGTTTCTTAGGGATGTAGTTTGGGCTTGAGAAAATAAGGAATCACTTCTTCATGCTTCAAAGGATCAACCAAGTGTCTCACCAAGACAGTTCTGGATTCAGGGTAGAAGTATGACCAGATTAGTCTCATTGGATCTTATCTTTCCTCTTCCTACTCATCCATGATTGTTTGAACTTCAGTCTGTAACCACCTCCTCCTTCAATTTTTAGCTAAACCCTCTGCTCTCTATTTCCTTCTCAGATATCATGATTTACATTGCTTTTAACTTAACTCTCTCCACTCTATCAACACTTTTTTACCTTCTGAATGAGCTGATAAACAGTGTTGGATGCAATCCCTTAAGGGATTTATCAAACTCCTCCCCTCCTGCAGATGTGCAGTTCCATAACACATCTTAACTGTCCCACATCCTTCACAGCTTAGGTACTAAACAGTAACCCCCCAGCAATTATCCTGCTATGCACCCTTGAGCCCTTCTGCGTGCAACTGCCTCACAGATGCTTGCCATCTCCTGAATACATTAGATATTTTTGCCCAGACTGCATTCTCTCAAGTGAAGCTCGTTATTTTCTACGGGACATTGCAGTTCATAACAGAACATCCCTTCGGTCCTGTCTAGTACAGGATGGAAATATTTTACTGCCTGCCTGAAGAGAGGCTGTGGAAGCCAGGAAGCAGTACATTTGGCAGTCTCATCCCTCATTCACCTAATTTTAAACATCAGGAAGATGTTTAGCGCAGTTTCCCCTCAATAGCTTGGTCCTATCCCAAATTTTGGGCTGTTTGCTTTCAAGCAAAGAGGCACTCCTTAGAAGCACCAGGAACACCAAGCCTGGTCTCCATTTTATAGGCACGACCTCAGACACTTTCTGATCTTTGTCCTGGCTATTCACTCAAGGAGTAAGGTGTTAAAACTCTTTTCAAAGCCTTTCTCCCTCCCTCTGTCTCTCAGTTTAAGCGTTTGTATTAAATACACTCTATTCAAACCAAAAGTGTAAGCAACAAGCAAACCAAAACCCCACAAACAACCCTCCTTTCTAGCTCCTGAATAACTGAACACTTCCACTGCCACAATCTCGCCAGCTAGCATACACACCGAGGGTTTATTTTCATGGTCGGTTACAAGCAGGGAAAAAAAAAAAAAAAAATCAAAAACCAAAATGCTTTTCAGGAACACTACTTACAGATTTAAACTCTTGAGAAAGGGAGTCTTTGTTCCGAGACCAACAAAGTAGGGGTCTGGAGAGACTGTGACTGGTGCTATCATGGTACAAATAAAAACAACATTTTCCTCCAGAAGGTCACTTTTTGTTTTACGACAAGAGCATCTCAGTTTGTAAATACTAAACCGAAAGATTTTTGTGGATATCCTAATCCATACTGAACCACCCAGCTGCTAAACAAGTTGTGGCAATATCCCCAAATTCACACTTCATCTACACAATGGAGAAGAGGAAGATAGCTGAAGGAGACCACACAGATGAGAGAACAGAGGTTTCCCCCTCTGAACTCTCTGCCAAGTTCCCCACCACTTGCTGCAGAAAGACCACCATTGGGAGCGGCAGTGCCTCTGGGCAGCCAGCTCCAACAGGAAGCCTGGTGACCTGCCGTCCTGGCTCCCCACGGGAGCTCACACACACTCTTCACATCTCAGGATGAAGGGCTTCCTTGCCTAACTCCCTAAATCGAGGGGGACTGGGCAAAGAAAACAAACAGGAGGAAAAAAGTAACAGGGAAGGTTTCCTGTTCTCACAGACTGCCACTGCTGCCATTCACCCAGACCAGCTCACAGCCCCAGAGAGGGGAGTGTACATAGCTGCCTGCTGCCTGCGATGCCCCAACAGATATTCCAAAGCAGCAAGTAAGTAAAGACCCAACAGAACAGGCTGACAGTTGGAGAGGATTTAACAGCATTTCACCTTAAGCTTGAACTCAAACCAAGGGGATAGGGATAAAGCTGTTCCTAACGGTTGCCATGGGCACCCAGGCTACCTTGACTGCAGTCTCATCTACATACATGAGAACAACAGGTCAGGACTAGTGGGTGCTCAGATGGAAAACCAGCCACCAAAATTAAACTGTTGAAGGAAGTGTCACTTGTGATAGATAACGATGTTTCCACCGCATTAGTACCGAGCCAATGGCCTAGTCTGATTGAAGAACTGTACTCATGGAAGTACAAGCTTTTAAAAGAGGCTTCAAACCAACATCCTAACCCGTTGTGATAACTGAGGATCACTTTCCATAACAGAAGAGGTGTAATAGCTCTAACATCCTGACCCAGTTCTGGTGTGTGCAATTACCTCCTGCTTCCATAAACTCTCTCCCCCCTCCTCTTTTCCTTTCACTGGCAACTAAACAAGGTGTTCTTGCTCATTTTGCTTCCTGTTGGGGAACAAAATTACTCTGTACAGCTGCCAAATTCTGCCACAGAAGTGACAGTATTCAGCACTCAAACAATTTTCAGATATCGCGTCTAATACATTTGGACATGAAAAGCACTAGAGCAATACGACACAGGCTTTGGCTATATATAAAATGAGCTGGCAGACTCAGCATGGAATAGCTTTCTGGATGCAGAGTATTTATTCTTGATGAGTTTGTCTATGTGTGCAAGTTTTATCAGTATAGCTGTACCAGACATTTTCCATGTTGAGACCCACTCATAGTACCTCAGAGCTGTTTGTCACAGCTTGGGAAATGAAGCAAGGAAGTCTTGGTTCACTGCATTTTAGGCAGGCGCTTGTGTTACAAAAAAAACAGAAACACTATTTTGTTGGCAGGCCCAACAGAGGGATAAAGAACTGAATAGTCCCCAGAGAATAAGCTCTCCTCACCAGAAGACCTGGTTCTCATCTCAGTTAACAATATTACACTAACACTTCCCCTATTTTCCCTTTACTGCAGGCTTCGTTCCTGCCATCAGCCTAGCTCTGGGGAAAAGGTGCGGCATCCTGCCGTTCCCCACAGAGCAAACCTTGAATTCTTGAAAACAGTCTCAGAGAGCTCTCCATCTCCTTACACGGCTGTAACATAGCACCAGTAGTACAACACTTCAGCAATAGAAAGCTTTCTTTTTTTAGGCAAACTTACACCATCATGATTTAGCACTCATGCTCAGCAAAGTGTCCAGTAAGCCAACGCTCTGGCAGGGCAGGTGAGGAATATAGGGGCTGCACAACAACGCAAATCTCTGAGTTATTATAAAGCAAACATACAACACCAGAATTAAGAGGAACACAGCCTCAATGTGAACCCATCTCACAGTACTGCTGCCTATGCATGATGATGACAGAATGCTTAAATATTTGGGCAAGGATACAAAATAAACTTCATACTGTACACCTAAGCATTCCCAAATGGCCAAAATGAGGGCTCAAACCAATCATTGACAGGCAGAAAAACTACAATAATGTGGAACATCTGGGTATGATTTAACCACTAGAGGGTGTAAAAACAGCACAGTGAAAGATTTGCAGCCAGCAATTAACAGCATTCAGAGCCTGAAGGCACGAAAAGGACAAACAAGTGAAGGAGTAGGATGCTACTTAAGGTGAAAGAAAGGGCAAGTTATATCCACATAATTTCTATCAGGACTACTGTGGTCACACGATGACATGCCCTAAAAATACAGCTCTGCTTTGCTACTTCTTCTAAGTAAAACGTGGTAAAAAGCACAGTACAAGTATTTTACAATAAAGAAGTGCAATGGGAAAGAGCAAGAGACAGAGACTTACATTCACCAGCTCAAATCCAGCTCCTAATCTGAGGAAATCTGACACATTGCTCCTGAATCTCACAATTACTTTGTTACAGGGTCAGGATTGCTACATATATTCCCACACCACTTCCTTCCTCCTTCTCCAGGTCAGGAAGGCCAGTGATGGATCAGCTGTTGCTATCTCTCCCACACTAGCCCCAGTACACAGCAATAGAGGACTTCTTCCTCTGCTGCTATCACGCTAGAGGCTCCCAATCAGATTAGCTAAAAGCCTTGAAATCTCATTAGTGAAAACCAGGCCTGAATTTAAGCTGCTTCAGGGCCAAAAGCAAGACAGAAGGACAAACACTTACCACAAATCAAGGTGTTACTGTGAGCAGAAAAAAAAAAATAGCCAAAAAAGGTTTTTACAAGTATTTGCTAAAATGAAAACTCATGTTAAACTGAACCTGTTTATCCACTAATAAATCTCTGTAAAGGTATATGCCATCTAAAATACATATACACACTGTCTAACATACATTACATCCTGTGCTCACCCACACAGAGCCCACCAGGGCCGCCGAAGCTGTAATTCTCATTTCACGCCCTGGCTGCTGTACAGCTTCCCGTGCCCATCTCCACTGATCTGGTGACCCGCCAACAACAGCAGTTCTGGACTTTCAAATCAGAAGAGTTATTAAGGGATGAGAAGGAGGAAAGCTGTGAAGTGGGACATACTGGTAGTCACCAAAATGAAACACCAAGGCCGCCCAAAAACACCCCTAAATGGGTACAGTGTACTGCAAAACAGGATGCAGAGAGTGCCACCAGAATGGAAAAGCCAAAGGCAGATATGAACTGCTTCAAGGATCTGGGACTGGCTCTGCCTCTCAACCTATCATACCTTACTTAGCCTGGATAGAGTAGGAACACAACTCCCACAAGCATCCCAATGCGTAATATTTATTTATTCTGGTTAACAGTTTAATATATCCCAGTAGACATTCTGAATAATTTCCTCCTATATGGAAATTCATACACACGTTACAAGGACCAAAGATTCAGGCACTTCAATTGCTGAGGCTGCACTATGCTACACTTCCTTCATAAAAACATCTCCCATTAAGCTGTTGCTGCATATACCCAGGCCTCATCAAGATACGATGAAAAACGGTCTTTATATAGCAGTACCTGAGAGTATTAAAGAATTTTATTTTGGTTTTGTTATTTGCTCATTACCGAAATGTGCTGCATTATTGATTTTCCATGCATATGAATTTCCTGTTACACTGGTTCATATTCTGCTTTGCTGTAGCACTGCAGAACACTGAAAAAAACTTCACTCTAAGAAGGGTGATTTAATGTGTGACAGTTGTATCGTACAACCCATTAAATTTCATTTGCTCCAAAGCATCTCCTCCTTCCGTTGTGCAAATTCATCAACTGGGATTTCTCTGTCTTCTGCTAGGAGGCAAGAGAATGCCTACAGATGCAATGCACTGAACAGTGTAATTTTTACTGCTGTAGAAGGAGAACATCTTGAATAAGAGCAAGAGGCAGGGGCCCTGCAGCACTTGAAAGGAAGGCAAGACAAGTTCACAGATGCTAGAAACAACCCAATGGGATGTGTAACTCCATACTCTACCAGCAAAGCAGACTCTCACAAAAACTCAGTGTTGTTTTGCTCCCCAGATGCTAGAATTACAGCAATAAGTATAAAACAAGGCCAAGCATGCACTGGCACTGAACATCTACATTCATTAACGCTGAGGAGATACAGTGGGAGCTTAGGACAGGGATTTTAAGTTACAACATTTTTAAGAATAAAGAATTTCCTGAGCCGTTGGTAATGTGGATCATGTTTAACCCCTTACCAGGCACGTTGCCACATAGTGCTGCAGGCCATAAAAACATTCAATTTACCACATATATCTCCACAAACATTCCACAATAGAACAAAACAATTTCCACTCCATAACAAGACAGCCAGGAAGCTGTCGGACAAAACATCCATAAGCGTACAGAGACGCATGCACACACACACATTTACTGCAATCAGACTCTTACTTGATTGTCTCTTGCTGGGTATCCATGATAACCTGAAGTCAGAGGCTCGTTCTGCAAGACAAGAAAATAAAGAGTGAATGTAATGGTTACAAGGAATTTTTCTCCTTTTCAACACTATACTAATAGTTTAACATGAACTTAAAAAGCAGTCAGTGTAACTTCTAACACCCTTGCAAGCCTGAACAACACCTCACACACTCCCAACAGGAAATCAATCCTCTAGACTTTCTTCCTTCACCCCAGAAGAGACTCTGAGCCTACACGTCTTGTGTTATTGGCAGCCCCATCACCCTGCTCTGGGGGAATATGTGAAACTCCAACACTTTTGGAATTTCTCCATTAAAATCCCAGACACATCTCTATTTTAGTAGTGCAGTGGGGATTAAGATCACATAGTTAATGATACCTTCTAAACATTTATTTCTGGTTTTTAATTTATTTTCTGTTACTCTCCCTCCAACCCCTGCTACTCAAAATGGGGAGAGGGTATTCACACATGTCCTGTGCGTACGTCTTCCTCCCTGGGTGGAAGATAAACCAAACTAGACCAAGCCTATTTCAATTCCACCCTGGTACCCTTGCACATTCATGAGCAACTCCCGGCAGAATGCTAGGAGGAAGAAAGGAGGCAGCCGCCCTCCACAATCACTTTTAAAGTCTGTTCCTATCTCTTGTTATGGCTTACAAGGAGGAACTCCTAAGCCAGCCCTGGACTTTCTCCAGCAGCTCTTGGGGAAGGCGGGGAAAGGAGGGGCCCAAGGGGGAGACCCTGACAAAACACAGCAAAATAATCCCAATGTGTCAAAAGCAAAGATATTCTGGGCCTGCAGCTAACATACGTCTCAGTTAGCTTCAGGCCTTAGAAGAGCTTTTGTTGAGATGTTTTGGGCTCTGTGCTGGGATATTTGGGTTAAATAAGCCAGCTGCTTCCAGAGAGGTCTTCTGCCCTACACAGGGTTTGTGGCCGCTGGCACCATTTCACAGTCTACTCAAGAATACTTTAACACAACTTCAGCTAAAAAGCAAGGTGCTAATAATTCAATACAGGAACTAGCAATGCTATTTTAAGTTCATATTTGTCCTCCCTCTCCTCCTCTTTACCTCAAACCTGCCCAAGGGATTCTCTGTGGAAACTAGCCAGGAAACATCCAGCCTCTCCTCAGGCTCTCATGCTAAAGCTACAGGAACATGCACAGTATGAGAGCTTCAAGGACAACAAAACCTCTGGCAGACGGTTTGGGGGATTAACAGCAATTAATTAGGTTGACCACCCTGTGAGTGCATTCTTCTCAAACAGTAATAGCCAGTCAACAGGTAAAGTACAAAACTCCACACATAATACAGAAACAGAAGGAAAGTCACAGAAGTTGGAATAAGCAAGTGGAGACTGACAGCTACACTACCACAGTCTCATCAAGCTTTTGGGTTTTAACTGTGAACTTAATTAAAACCCAAGCAACATGACAATGAAAACACACAGCTAGTACTTTCCCCCCCCCAACATAAGTACCTATTATAAGAAAGTACAGTGGTTGCTGTTTCTCTCACATACTACAGTTTATCAACTTCGGTAAGTGCCATAAGTGCCCAACTTGTATCAAGATTTATCGTCTTCTCCTGAAAGGCCATTCCAGGTACGCTTTTAACAGTACTTGTACACACGCCTGCAAGGTCAGTACCTTAAACATGCTAGTGTGCCAGTCTCTCTCAACACCTTGGAAACCAGGAAGATTTCCACACAGAGAATAAGGAATGAATGGAGAAGTTACCACTGCAGATACTAAAGATATGGGTAGCGAACACAAGCAGAAAGTTCTAATGAAGAAAGGAAAAAGAAATTGTTATTTTGAGGATGTTGTTCTTCCCATCAGGGACTAGCAAAAGGGACTGTCACCACGAGGCCGTGGCAGAAAAGACACAAAACTGAACTTGGATTTTCTGAAGTCAAAAGACCTGGATGCCCAGAAACCACCTCTAGAAATAGAGGAGTTTCTTAAGGAGAAACAAATTATGAGAGTGTGCAAAGGAGGAAAAAAAAAAAAAAAAAAAAAAAAAAGATTATTACAGAGATCTGAAGGGAGTCCACAGTATGCAAGAGATCAGAAAGAAACAAGAAAAACAGAGTGAAGGAGGGGAAAAAAAAAAAAAAAAAAAACACAGCAGACACACAAAAAAAAAAACCCAGACACAGCAATCTCCGCTTTGTTTTTTGGAAGACAAACCCCACAAACTGCAGACTAAAAATGTTTGAGGAATATGGTTGCATCAGAAGGTAAAAAAAGTGAAAGAAGGTTACATTAGGAAAGTCAGAGTCTGGAGAAAGCAGAGGTTATAAAGAGGGCAGCAGCCAGAGTATTAAGGTCACAAAAAGGCCAAAGATATCTCTGCCTTTCATACTGCAACAACCACCAAGTACTGAGCTCTCTGCTAAATCCCCGCTGTGCGTATCATTGCTCTAATTGAACTTAACTCTCCAAGAGAAGGCAGGAAGCGCCTAGGGAAACCGTCTCCCGCCAATAATCTCCAGCACTGCCAATTTTACAGGTCACTAATGGTGAATCCAGGGCCTGCTACATGATTATTCCATACAGAGTTTGCTTTTGTTGAAAACTAAACAGAGCAAGAAGTGAAAGCATTAAACTCCTGCAACTAGAACAGGACAGTCCAGCAATGTCCAGACAGAAAACCTCTCTTAGTTCGCAGGCGATCCAAGGCAGCAGAGGCTGGGGATACAGCTCAATCTCCTCCTCTCTCTGCACACACGCAAAACTAATCTCGCAAAATGGAAGTGAAAAGAGAGAGAGGGAAGGTTGGACAGACATAAATACCCTGCCCACAAACACAGAGGGACCCTGCCTTCTGCCAGCAGCCTGGTGCGAGAGGGAATCCCCAGCTAACTCCACCTCTCTCTCAGCTCCCTCCTTGCCAATTACATTTCTCTTTCGATACCAACATGCAACTAGACATTTGTAAAGAAATTGAGTTAGGCAGCACCAGCCTGAAAAACCAAATCAAACTGCCACTGGGATGTTTCATTACTTTTTTTACCACTGAAAGGCATTTCTCAGGTACTTGCGATTTGCTTTAGAGCAGGGGGAAAAAACCTAGAAGTTAATACAGCACATCAGCTTTCTGCAACACATATTGTGATTTTATTCAAATGGTATCGACAATCTCACACATGGGCTTCCACACTTCAGTAGGATGTGTGAGCATTGCGGCCATACCCCAGGAATAGTCTCTGTGCCAGCCAGCTGGACTCAACAGGATGAAAGTCACAACTTGGTCAAATCCACTAAGTCTTTAACCACCCCCCACTTTACTTCAAATTTTCCCCCTTCTTTAATTTCCCAGCCTTGCTAACACAAGTTCTTTTTCCACAGGCATTTGCAATAGTAAGGTCTGCCACAAACTGCAAGCCACGGATGCTCCTGCACTAGCAGAACAGCCAGGCTTTGGGGTTGTTGGGTTTTTGACACTTCTCAACTTGATAAATTGTAAAGGTTTCTGAATTATACACATCTTGAAAACACAAGAAACTGTAAATAAAACAGGATGGCAGTAAGAAGTGATAAGTTCTGCAGGTGCTATTAACTTATGAAAGAGTAGAGTCAGTCCTCTAGAGGAAATGTCACAGCTGTAACACATAATGGAAGGTCTGAAATTCCTCTCACCTTTTCTTAAAAATAAAAATAAATTTTAGCTTAAAGAGGCAATAATTCTCTTCGACCTAACTTGACCCCAGAACAAATTAATTTTACATCATGGGTCTCACCATTTTCCCACATACAACAATCAGCGAGGCCTGATTAAGAATTGTTTCTTGACAGACAAACTAAACCTAAAGCCTGCAGATTAATTCTGCTGGTTGGAACTGTTAGCTTAGTGAGTTCATCCATATTTCCCCAGCCAGAGTAGCAACTCCTG
>NW_010125239.1:11730-16197 GCF_000699245.1 Pterocles gutturalis
GAATCCAAGCTTCAATTTGAGGTGTCGAGTTCTTTCAGTTGAGAAAATAACCTCAGAAACAAGAACAAGCAATCTCTTCCCCGGATCTGTCGCATGCCTGCCTTCCTGACAATGCTGGAAAAAGTGAAGTTAATGCAATTCTTTCAAATTTCACAACCACCTCCTGGGATCCGACCAGCAGCAAAACTGACATGAGAACAGCTCATCTGCCTCTGCTCTGGCTGCCCCTGAGGGTTACTGGCAGTGTGGCAGCCTGGTGGCTTGGACCGAAGTGGCAAGGGAGAGCCCCAGCTCCGGAAAGCCAGTAACTCCTGGATTACACAGAGCAATGAAATAAAGGCAACAAGAATTTACTTGGTCCTCCAGAAAGCAAAATGGGATTTTGAAGTGGTGAGACAGCACAAGCTACACATTTATCAGAGACATGTGCTGGACAAACAGCAGCCACTTTTCTAGAACACAGAGAATAAGACGTTTACAAAAAAAAAAAAAAAAGGGCTGAAAACACTGACAACGAAGCTATTAATCTGAAAGTGACAGTTGCAAAAAAGTAAAGCTTGCAAACCAGACAGAAATCCCAGTGCTATTTGCTGCAGCCCAGTGGTTTCACCATCTTTTTTGCTTTACTTCTTGCGCAGAAGGAAAGACAGAAACCCTGTGCTGGGGCGGGGGGGGGCGGGGAGGCGGTCTTGAAAAAGGCTTTCTAGTACTTTAACTGTGGCAGAGCATTAGTAAAACTGTAAATGCTTTGACCTTATTATCAGCTACCCAGAAAAGAGGTAATTCTTCATTAGACCCTTACTTGCACAAATAACTGCATATAAGCAAAAAGGAAATATCTGGTTTTTGTCCAAGTGTATCTGATGCATTAAGTCTGCCTTCTCAATTTTGTGTGCCGTCTCCCTACCCCAAATTGTCTGTGGATAAAATTAATGGGAAAAGCAGAATCTAAGGCCGAATTACCAATTATTAATGAAAAACTGAACTAAAGTAGTTTTTAAATGGATCTTAACGTCACCCTCCCCCGTCAATACTTACCCTAATTTGACATACAGCTCTCCCTAATCAGTCTGCAGTTCCAATAACTGAATCTATAGTGTGGGGTGCTTCACTTCAGCTGTCTTCACTTTCAATTAAACTTGCTTCTCAGCTTTGGCCTGTTTCCAGACACACAGACGTCATCTAGCAAAGGACTTCCATTTATTTGCTTCCTTGTTAGCGTCCTGACATCAACAACCTGTATGATTTTCTACATGCAAGTAACAGAAGTAACAGGACTTATATTTTACTTCTTAACCATTTTTTTTTTTTTAAAGTGTTTCTGGGGACTAAAAGCCCAAGATTTCAATAAAAGGCACCACACCACGTACGCTGTGTGCCGCTGCCCTTGATGGTGGGGAAGATGCACACCAGCAGGCAGGGCCCTGGCTTCCCACATCCACCTGAATTACTGAAGCCACTTCTGGAGGGACAGAAAACCAGAGGCGATGCCCCAGCCACAGGCAGCCTGATGCTGGCAGCTGCCCCTGAGTTAGCGGGGAAGCGCCCTTGGCCTCCCTGCTCCAGGGCCTGGAGGCGGGGGCCTGTCGGCAGCTGGGATGGAGGCCCATCCGGCCCCTCTTCCTTCCTGGAATTCTGGCCCTGTTGCTGCGGCGACGGTGGCCTCTGGCCCAGCCCCCATGGCCCAGGTTTCCCCTTCTCCTAAAAATATCGTGTTTTCAGCAGGAAACAGCACAACACTGGTTGTGTGGGACATGAGAGCTCGCATGCCAGGCCTCCCACCTCCTCATGGGTCCATGGGGAGCGGCCAACAGGCTTCCCCACCTCTGGCCTCTCCCCCGCCCCAGCCCTGCAGCACAAGGGGGTCCCCAGAGAGGAAGCCCACACCAGCCCCAAAGCTTTGCCAGCCCACAGCTCTCCAAAGCTGGACACCTGCCTCTGTAGCAGGGACACGGTACCCCACAGGCCCAGGCAGCCTGTGACCCGCCGTGGGGCCTGCAGCCCTTCCTCTCACCCATCATTAAGGGGCAGGACCCTGGCGGGTCCTGGCCAGAGGGAGGCTAGGCCTGCCAGAGGCTCCCGGGCGGGAAGCCCAGTGACACAGTGAAGATGAGAAAGGAAGGTGATGTCAGATTAACTAAAATAGCTTTCTGCCCCGACCAGAGTTTGAATAGTTTGGAGCAATTAGCCAGGCAACCCCACGAGGTGGCCAGCCAGACAGAACAGGGCAGCTTTGGGGAAGGCTGTGTCCCTGCCAAACAGAGCCCCAGTGGAAGCACCCAAATGCATTTGTGCGATTTTCTGTATTTGAAATACATTATTTTCTTAACTCCAACGTCCTGGCACTTCTGTTCTGAGCAACCCTCTGTATACTACAGGAACAATAATGAGTTGGTACAGCAGAAGCTGCAGAACTGTATACACACAAATATGTATCTGACCAAACCACTGAGAAAGATGGTATTTAAGCTTTCAGGTCTGTTAAAAAATTTAGTATGCAACAAGTTTACAAATGCACACTCAGGTTTTACGCTGACAGCATCTGTTACAATACAGATCTCTAATTTTGCAGTGAGGAGGCGGACTTTCATACACAGAACATACTTCCACAGCTAAAATGAAAGCGCTAAAATGGAAGTATTCTATAGAGATTCTTTATAACAATGCAGAGTCTTCCTTTATACTTTTTTTTTTTTTTTTTTAATAACAGAAGTAGCTTTCTGGAGGTCAGAAGCAGCTTTGCTTCATTTTCCAGGACAGCCAAGGAGTGTTTTCAGCTTCCCAAAGAGATGAGATTTCATTCATTTAGTGTAATTTAAAAAATACACTTTTTTTGGAATACATATAGCAGCATCCTCATACTGATCCAGGCATAAAGCAAATACAGCTCTGCCTCTGCTGGTTCACGACCTGTGCTGGCAACAATAGATCTAGTGCAAGTTAAAGCCCCTGAGAATACGTCTATGTGACGTCTATGATCCAGCAAATACAAGGACACTCTGCATACATAAAAGTCAATAGCACAGCATATTGATTTCCCTCCTCTTTTAGTAGGCAGAAGCATTTTAAAATGGCAGCTCATCATCACTTCTACTCTTAACAGGAACAGGACAGGGCTCATAACAACGCTTTAAAATCCAGCACTGGCTGCACCTTCGGATGCTGTAATTGTTACACGGGGCTGAGGAAGCATTTCACACATAATTCATGCTAAACCACTCATTACAGGGCAACATGATCCCGGCATGAAAATCTGGCTTGCTCAAACACGACAGCTACAAGCTTTCACAAGGTGAAGAGGACTACAGAGTTTTGTCTTAGCACATGTCTTCATTTGCTTCTGCTTTCTCAAAAAACAGGATGGAAAACATAGCAGAGAACAGGACGAGGGAGATGACAGACCTCAGATCCAGAAGGGAAGTCAGTTGATCACAAGCTTCTTGGCTGATTTTGCAGATATTCAGAGGCTGTTGCTCAAAGGCTAAAAGGAAAGAAGAGTACTCCTACTTTCCAAAATAAAATTATAGTTGTTATATTACCTGCAGACAAGAAGGTTGAAACTAATCTGTTGGTTGGGTGTGAAAAGGCTCTGATATAAAATTAAACCTGCCTTGCTTTTAGGGAAATTAGCACAAAAAAGAGATAGAGACACAATAGCACATGATTCAGACAAAATCATGCTGTATACCAAGTGCTGCAGGCAAATAGGTGCAAGAGAAATTTCCTGTGCCCTGGACACGCTGGCCTCATTGCATAAACTGTCCTAGATAGTTAGAGAAATTATGTTCCCAGGTTCATGTTATAAACCAGCTTCCCTTTCCCCAAACATATAACTTCTTCAAGCAGTCTAGCCAAATTAAGTTTCACCTCTGGGGCACTGCAACTGCCCACAGCCAGCCTGCTGGCCCCACAGAAAGGAGAGAAGCAAGGCAAGCAGGCTGAAGGGCCAGAGTTGCAATAGCAAGGGGTTGAAAAACCCAGAGGAGAGAGAAAGCACAGGGCTTGGGGCACAGGGTGAAGAAAAGGCAGGCTTCAGGAGTGCCTCAGCAGCCAGGGCTGGTTCTGATTAAGCTGGCAGGACTGTGGAGCTGCACAGGAAGCGCCAGGGGGGCTGGGGGTCTCGGCTGCCGCCATCCCAAACACACTAGAAATCTTTGTGTTCCAGCAGCACCATCTGGAAACAGTTAGACAGAAACAACTTCCAGGCCTTCCCTCCCAAAATAAAAAAAATAAATCCACTCTTAAGACCATTAAGCCTGGCTTCTTCATCCCCCTCCTGGAAAGCTCCTCTCCCTGCAAGGAACAAAAGGGCATCTATACAAGGGAATGAACCCCCTCAAGTTCTGCGAGGGCACCTTGCATGGCACAGCAGATCCCTCTGCTCATGAGGGGCATCGCAAAGTGGCATCCCAAGGGACAGAGAAAGAATGAACCTGGGCAGCACACTACTTCAGAAACGGTACTGGT
>NW_010125239.1:16207-18656 GCF_000699245.1 Pterocles gutturalis
ACCCAGTAAGACCAACGTGGGGAAAACATGGGCAGCGAGTCCAACTGCAGCTAGAATATCCTCAAACGGGAGATGTGCACATTGAGGGCTCACTCTGAATTTTGGCCCCTTGGAAGTTCTCATTTCTGTGCCAAAAATCAGCGCACAGATGCGAGAGAATCCACTCCAGCAGAGACTAATATTCCAGACATGCCAGAGATTTAATTCTGTTCTTAAGGGGACAGAAAGATGGCGATGTGAAGGATATCATCTTGGTGATGCTCCCCTGCTGCCTCAGAGGTAATAAGAATCATAAGGGTAACAGAGGCTGATCCAGCCATTTCCAACCTCTGAAGGGCTCATTCTGATAAGGACTGGGACAGACTGTTGGTGCCTCAGAGACAAAGAGAGTGTCTGTCTTTAAAATGCCATTTGCTTGTATTTTAAAAGGGAAAAGGAGAGGTCATGACTGTTGAATTTTACCAGAATAAATCACCATGTAACAGTTTATTAGAGAGGTAGTCCCTTGCAAGGGTTACTATCTCTACAAGGAAGTAAAGCCTGCAGGGCTTTTACCCTTTCTTCCTTGCCTTTACCTTTATTTGCCTCTCCCACACACATCAGTATTTTTCAGAGTTTTTTTCTAATTAGACACCCAAGTGCTACACACTTGCCTACAAAAATGTAGAAACATATCAAAACAAAATCAAAGCTAACCTTTCAACATCCCAATTAAGCAACTACATATGAAAAGTAACATGACTGATTCCTGCTATAACACAATGCCATTCCACTACAGAAAACACAACACCTTTGCTTTTCTTCTTACATCCACTGAATGCCATCTCTTATGGGCCACAGACAGTATGGATGGGATGTGGCCACATGCTCAGGCACTCTATAATCAGAGTGCAATTCACAAAAAGTCTTAAAATAACAGATTTTCTCAACCATTAACCAAGGACTTCTTGGAATCCATCTCTGTTACACAAACCTTCTTGCTACTCCTGCGAAGCTAACTAGGGCTAAACACAATTGCCCTGAGATGGCAGCATGGTAGCTGTGGTCACACCTCCACTGGGTATATGAAAAGAGAGAAACAATGCCAAAGCAAACAGAAATACCCACCCTAGACAAACTGTCCAGTATGGCAGGCTATAGCTGATGTCCCAACCTAGACAAATAACTTATGCTGGATGAATGAAGCATCCCCCATGCAGGCAATGGTCATAGTTAGAAAGGGGTTAAAACAGGGAGGAAAGGTGCACTAAACAAAGAATCTCCTTGCCTCCCAAAGGAGGAACACCTCATCTCTGGAAGAGTTGTGAGAGGAGTTTCAGTACCTGCTTTGTTTCAAAATTTTAAGAGAAAGAAGAAAGACCTGCCCTTCATTTGGAAGGCTGCATCTAAAAAGTCGGGAGAGTCCTCTGCAAAGAGAGGAAGACTCAAAACAAAACACTACCCAGCTCAGCTATGGGGACAAAACAGCGCATTTACAGTAAGTTACTGTTTCCATTTCATTGCACATAGAAGCAAGGAAAGCCACTCTGAAGGCGTTTCTAAGACAGATCGTGTTACTGTGGAGAGCAAAATTATCCAGTGAGGTATCTCTAAGTGGTCTGAATTCTTCAGTTTGGCCCAGATGGGAGGGAGTGCTAGCCCTGCTTATAAGGGAAAAAGCTGCTGTTACTGCTGCCTGTCTTCTACCCAGAACGGCCACAAACTTCATGTATTAATGGAAAAATGAAGGGAGAGACTGCCAGCAGTCTCAGGTATTGGATGTTCCTATAGTATTTACATCCTATGTTTAAATACAGCTGTCAACCACAAAACTAAGATTGCTGTTAAACAGCAAGAGGTCATACGAACAAATCAGGCCTGTGAAAGGTCAAGACGGGTGCCAGAGATCTTCGTGGTGACTGCAGCATTAAAGCACCAGGCTGCTCCACCCCAGGCACTTAGAAGGCTGCAAGACGCGTCTGCTGAACAGGCAGGAGATGATAGACGCTGTTCTTGTCTCCAGCATCCCACAAGCCTGCAATGCATTTCTCTCTTTTTACCAGATTTAGGTTTAGTTAAAGCCCAGGAAGTCCTAAGAAACAGCAGACAACCTCCTTACACAGCCTCAGTTGAACCCTATTGTCTTTACCTTTAGGGATAGTCTGAAGCCACTGAAAAAAAATCCACACCCCACCCAGGAGTTCTGAAAACACCCAGATTGCACATTCCTGCCAATACCACACAAAAGCATCAAAGCCCCTTCCCTTCCCCGCCTGGAAGACAATGTAATAAACAAGCCACATTACCAGCAGTGGAACTAACTGAAACTAGTTCCTTGCATCTGCATTGTACGCTCTGCCCCCGGGCCACTTCCCATCCCAGCCTCCTGCAGCTGTAACCACAGGCCTCCTCGCCCTGTCCCCCACCATGGTCCCACTGGGCAGGAGGCAGCACGAGCAGCAGCGCAGCC
>NW_010125239.1:18687-48622 GCF_000699245.1 Pterocles gutturalis
ATCCACTTGCTCCAGATGTAGCGCATAATCCGCAATTCCCGAGTGCCCTGCCCTCTGTGGGACACTCATCCGCATCTCTGCCCCCCCACTACACCATCACCAATTTTCACAAAGCTTTTAGGAAGGTGATAGCGTTA
Organism: Pterocles gutturalis; assembly: GCF_000699245.1. Taxonomy (NCBI): domain Eukaryota; kingdom Metazoa; phylum Chordata; class Aves; order Pterocliformes; family Pteroclidae; genus Pterocles; species Pterocles gutturalis. The sequence continues at coordinate 18,825 of NW_010125239.1, forward strand.
CAACTCCACCAACTTTTAAATGCAATTTAAATTACTTCTTGGTTTCTAAGTGTGCTCGCGTAGGAAGGGATTGTTGCAGCACATTCACATAAAACTTGTTTCCTTCATAATGTCTAAAAACCTTTTCTGTATGCAATCCCTGGAGACTTCTTTGCATTAAGAAGTCACATTTCCCTCCCTGAGCCTACAGATGAAATGCAGAACAGAAGAGATCTAAAAACACTCGGCTCCTGAAATTACAGAAAATCTTCCTATGCAGCACATTCAGACAAAGGAAACAAAAAAGGGAGCCACCCTCCCACTGAACACACAAACATCTTAAATTAGGTACAGTGAAACTAGCAGTATAGCAAACTCCTGAACTGGAGCAGACCAAAGGCACCATGGCAAACAGCAGACAAGAGGGCCAGTCAAAGCTCCAAAGGACCACTTGCCTTTTTTTGTTTTATTTCTCAAGGTTTCTTTGTAAAAATAGCAAAAATTTTTATTCAAAGTTCTAGACAGTTGCAGCCCTATAAATTCAGTTCTCCTTCCTTCCTTCTGCACACTTGCTAACAACTGCTCAGCCCAAGTATAAAGAGATTAAAACTCAACTCCCTTGAGCTATATACAGTGATACAAACCTTCTAAGAGCATGGTTTTACAGTCAGATTAAGCCAACCTCAAAAATCACACTACCAACAAAGGGAATCACCCTGGTTTTTCCCCTCCTGCTCCCAAGTGTGCATCCCCTACCTCATCCCTTGCATGTGCAGTAGGGATCACAGAAGAACACAGCAAGTCAGATCAGCTTGCTGATCCTCCTGGAAACTAATCCCTCAAAAAGGAGGAGGATTAGCTTAATGAACAAAGGTGGTCACTACAGGTCATGTAATCCCTAACACCTGTAGGAGTGTAGGACCACGTGGCTGGAGTCAGGGAGATGGCAGTGCTCTTCTTTCAAAGAACACATAGTCTTAGATCAGCTTAACCAATGATGAAACTGAAACAACATGAGCATTGCTGACAAGCCTCCTTCTTAGAAACTAACAATCCTTGACCTCCATGCATTTCAGAGCCTTTTACACATGCATCTTTAACAGTACTTTATTCAAAGCTTTTACTCCCTTGAAGAATTGATCATAAGAAGCACCAAGCAGTCATCTGAGGCAGCAGAATAAAGTCTTATTTCTGATCACATTTCACGGCTTCCCCTCCTCATGCCACAATGTCTCCAATACTGTATGGTCTAACCAGCTATGGGTGGTGCTTGCTCATACTTTTCTCCTCTATTCTTCCCTCACAAGCAGGGAGCAACTCAAATCTGCTGCTGTTGCTTTACCAAAGGCTGGAGTTGCTTAAGTGAGTTTCCATGACCAAAGGGATGCTCTATAGATAGTAGCCATGAGTGTCCAAAACCAAGCTGTCATGCTTGGTCTGTTAATTATTTACAGAGTTGTGAGAATCCAGGAGGGAAAAGACATTTTTATCAGCTAAATCTACCCACACTTGGTAACTAGTTTTCAGATCAGTAATTGGGGAGGACCTATAAAACAGATGCTAATATTTTCTTCCCCACTGAATTTGTAACAACATACATAGACCGCCTTGTTTTCAGTGCTTTGGATTTGTGACCTTCGTGACTTTCAGACAAAAAGCACTGCTTGTTGCTACAGGTCCATATACCACTGTCACAAAGTGATGCCAAGGATGTGACAAGATGAACTGCAGAAGTATTGGCTGACACTGATTCTGTGGAGGATACTGATGGTAGGATGCAGCACATAGAAGACTTCACAATTAAGCATTCTAAAACTACACATCCTCTATCATCAGAGCTATCCATATTTTAGAATTGTTCCTGCTTCTACAGCCTTCAAGAACAAGATCTGCACACATCCAAGAGCCGCACATATTCAAGAGCTGAGAGACTCTACCCCAGCTTAGAATATGACCTGGCTTCAATGATTAATGCTTTCATTACCTCTCAGCCGGACTACAACACGGTGATAGCAACACCACAAGACGTCAGCTTTTAGGAAACTCCAAATCACACAGAAATTGGAGCTAACAATTTCATGCCTTGAACCACTGCAGACCTCCATACAAATAGAGAAGCAAATCTCAGGGTGAACATTTACACAGGTCATACTGCAGAACATGCTACTCTTGAAGCCAAGGAGTATTGCAAACTTCATCACTTTCTAGGAGTGGCAGGCACATGTTTACTTCAAATCCTCTCTCAAAAAATAAAAGTGAAACCTTTCTTTTACATTAAAAAAGTGAACAGAAATCTTCAAAAACTAATCTTGAAGGAGCATATTTGCTTTTGCTAAAGACAACAGGAAAGAACAAACCATCTCATTATATTAGTCACATTGCTTAATGCATTACAAGAAAGCACCCAAACTATGACCACAGAATATAATGTTGTGCGTGTATATAAAATATACATTTGTGCACATATATTACACATACTCATATATGAACCTGACCAAAACTGAAATACAAAAGACCCCTAAACTTTCCAGGCAACAACCAACACCAGTGAGGATTTTGCAGCATTCAAACTATTACAGAAATGAAGAAAGGCCTAGGAAAGTTGCTGGATTTGCAGTGCTTCTTCCTATTGCCAAAAATCAAGTCTTGAGGCACCAACTCCACCACCTGCAGTGTATAAATGTTTGTGTCAAAATGAAGCTTGTAATCCTCCCGGGTGAAAAACCAAACCTCTCAAATCCCATCCCATATGAAGACAGTGTTGCATCATCCAGAGTCTATTGAAAGATAGAGCTGGTGCCTGGAGGATTACTTGCAGCTTTAAAGCAGCAGCAGAAAAAGAAAAAAAAATTAAAAGATGCTGGAATTTCATACAGATGCTGCTGCTGCATGGGAAAGCTGTTATCAGCTGCACAGAAAGGCATGGTACAGACTCAGGACAGAAGGGCTGAACACATGCAAATCACAGATTGAATGAGATTGCTTCTCTCCCCTACTGACCTTCAATCAGATCAGGATAAAGACAGAAATCTGCTCCCTTCTCAAAACATTCAAAAATCTCCTGGGGCAAGAAAAAAAGAGGGAAGGAAGAAGAAGTCTTCCCGTTCTCCTGATGCCACTACTAAAGCCAAAACGGGTACAAATGAGAAGCTCCAAAACTCAGAATATCTACTACACAAAGATAATACAAAAGCATATGGCCACAAGCTCTGGCGATGGCAATTCTAGCTCTCCCCTGCATCCTAGAAGCCACCTATTACAATAAGGCTTAGCTTCTCAACTGACTACATGTAGGTCTCACTACTCATGAGTCCCAGACCATCAGCTTTTGTATTTACTCCTGGAGGGGCTGAATGCTTTTTGCCCACAGCAAGAACACATCTGCAAGCCCCGCATGCTAATGAAGAAGTGCAGCCCCAGACCTTCTGTTGCTTGCTGCATTGTTGTGGTTTAAAGGCCACCACACAGCCTCTTGCTAAAGACCTCATGGGCTGAGGCAAGGACAGGGAGGGTTCACTCACCGCTTATGGTCATGGGAAAGAAACAGACTCAACTTGGGAAAACACAAAAACAATTTAATTTGTTAACAATCAAAACCAGAGCAAAATAATAAGAAAAAGAACTACATCTTAAAAAGGCACCTCTTCCACACCCCTCCCTGCTTCCCAGGCCCACAGTCTTCGTTCACCATTTCTCTACCTTCTCCCCACCAGCAGCCCAGGGTGGCAGGCAATGGGGGTTGCGGTCAGTCCATCACATGTCGTCTCTGCCGCTCCTTCCTCCTCAGGGGAGGGCTCCTCACAGTCTTTCCCTGCTCCAGCGTGGGGCCCCTCTCACAAGAGAGTCCTTCACAAACTGCTCCAATGTGAGTCCTTCCCATAGGCCACAGTTCTCCACTAACTGCTCCAGCGTGGGCCTCTTCCACATGTTCACAGCCTCCTTTGGGCACAGTTACTTCTTCCAACATGGGGTGCTCCATGGCTACATCTCCACAAGCTGCCCTCCAGGGGTTGCACAGGGACAACGTGTGCCACCATGCTCTTCACCAGGGGCCGCAGGTTAACCTCTGCTCCAGCACCTCCTCCCTCTCCTTTCTCTTCCCTGACCTTCGTGTCTGTGTAGTTGTGTCTCTCACATTCTGCTCCTCTCTCCACCGCAGGTTCTTTTGCTGGTTCCTGAGGAACTCCCGGCTCTCAGGGAGGAGTTGCACCGGGTTGGCTGGGCCACAGCAGAGGCTGGGCAGGCAGGAGGCAGCAGCTGGATGGATGGACCAGGTCCTGCACGGGGCTGCACCACCCCGCCCTGCTCTGTGCCCCCTCTTCAATACGTTATTCACAGAGGCGCTGATGGGCTCAGCCCTGGCCAGAGGCAGGTCCAGCCTGGAGCTGGGGAAACTTCCAGCAGCTTCTCACGGCGGCCATCTCGGTAGTGCTCCCCTCCCTGCTACCAAACAAACTTGGAGCTGGGGGAACTTTATCAGTTACTTACAGGAGCCATCACTGTAGGCACCCCCCCACTACAAAAAACCCACCACACAAAACCACAACATGCATGAACATCACTGCAGGCTTCACCCCTTTGCAACTTGCTGTCTCCCTTCCACTCATCCAAGTTGAAAGGCAATAGGAGGAAGCTTGTTTCAGACATTTCCCTCTCCTCTGTTGACAGCAAATACTACACCTGTCTCCGTTCCTGCCTGTAGGAAGGACAAGATGGGTAATGATATCCTCTGCTCCCTTCCTTCTAGCCTTTTTGATTCAATCACCAGTCAATGCTCATGGACACAAGCAATGACCTAGGCTTTCCCAGGGTTTGTTTTGCTTCTATCTCCATTGAATCACTTCAAATCCCCTCTGCCCCTTACTGCAGAGAAGCAACAGCAAGCAATATTGCAGCCATCACTTCAGAGGTAACGGCATAATCCGCTGTTCCAGGCATAAGACTCAAAGGGGGGAAAAAAGAAGGACAGCACATTCTTCCCCCTGGGCTCCCCATCACAGCCACACGCTGCAAACTGAGGCCAGAGAGATGAGCAGCAACTCTGAAAGACTTCGCTTTTGGCCAAGGGGCTAACATTCACAAGGAAAAGCTTCCCACTGGCCAGCAGAAAGGTGCACCCCCCCAGTATCCAGCATTTGGTCTGGCATGAAAGGACGGGCTTTCTCTCTGGAAGGGAGCTGTTTTCTCCAGCATCTGTCAGACCCTAGGGACCCCAAAGCACTTTATCAAACACTAAAATCCCAGAGGGCTGTAACAGCACAGGATTAAAAAAAAAAAAAGAAAAAAAGCAGCCACCCAGCCCCTGCCACTTTGTACTTAATCATTTACATATCACCTCTATTTCAGAAATCAGTTTTTGAAGGAAATTATTGTTCATGATTCTGATTATCACCTCGATTTTGCTTGTCAGATACACTAGTCTTTAAATATCAACAAAACTACTAAACAAAAATTTAATCCAATGTCAAGGCTGATTTATTCATCAAAATCACAAGAAAGAGACTCTGGACAAAGAGCATGAGACAAAGAAAGGGCTGATTTACATGATCCAATTAAAGGTGAAAAAACACTGCTCTATGCAGGCAGGAGGAGGACCTGAAACTCCATCCGAGCCTGTCAACCCAACCAGGACCAGAGAGCACTCTAGTCAAAGGAAGCTTCCCCAGGGACCAGCCACCTGCTGTAACTGCTTAAAAAAGAAAATATAGAGGGACAAAAGAGAGGATCAACACAATGAGGATGGTACCAAACATACATGCAGAAGTTCTTGCTAAGAAAAGTGATAATCTCCTCCAAAAGTACAAGACGTGACTTGGGTAGCTTTTATGAGTTGTGATAATGTGAGCAGTAGACATCTTTTAAACTTTTAACAAGAAAATTATTCAGATTAGTATGACTAACATAAAAAGCAAATGAGAAGTGGTTTCCAATAGGACAATAAAGGAAATGTTTCCTCTCAGAAAACATGAAATGTGCTTGCTTTTTAGTACAACCACCACTGAGAACTCAGGACATGGAAAAGAGGAGAACCTCTAATTGTGTAAAAAATAAGGATGTGGTTTGCAGAGAAATCCACGCCACAAAGATGAAGTACAGATAGGATATCAGATACCGCATATGGAGAGATGGTAGAAAAAGATTAGGACTCAGAAGCCCAGGCAGGCTTCAGTACAGCTGCAAGGCAGAGACAGATATAAACACACACAAACCTGCCAACAACCCTTCGAGCAGCAAAAGGGCCAGCACCCATCTACACTGTGGACAGAAAGACGGTGGGGCAACCCAGTCTCACCAACCCGTGGCTACAAAACTCCATGGTGAGCCTGGCGTAGGTGGCTGCCCCCCTCCCCAGCCCTGCTCCCTGAACCCACACAGTGTGGGGTGCCCCCAGGGCAGGCGCAGCAATGAATTCATCACTGGGTGCTGGCAGGGTGCCCCGACACTGGGAATTCAATAGGAACAGCAAGTCGAGGAGGAGGAGTGAATAATTCAGGCACTCCGCTCACTTACACCGCGTCGAAGAAAGACGAAGCCAGCTCGCATCGCCTTCAGCCACCCCGCACACTTATGTTCAGGGTCACAACAGGAAACCATGTGGGTGGGCAAGCCCCATGCTGCCTGGGAAAGCCGCTGGCTTGCCAAACCACGCCACGCTGGCAGGAGCTGGCGAGTCCTGCCCGCCCTTGCCACCAGCAGAAGCAGAGCACCGACGGGCTACACAGCACCACTTGTTCCCCTCGCACACAGCTCCCAGTGTCCCGCCAGGAAGGAAAAGCCACCGGGAGGGTCATGTGCTCTCCATCAGCCCAGCTCCCAAAGCTTAAAGCAGAAGAGGACAGACGCTAATCTTCTCTTGCAGCCACCACTCTGCCCTAGGAAAGGCTAGCATTAGATTACTCTGTCAAAAATAGTAAAAGCTGGGGGCGTTGGGGGAAAGAGGGATAAGGGAAGACAATAAAGAAGTGTCTGGGGATACGAAAAATGTTAACCTTCAAAGCGACAGAGTTACTGACTCAACACTGCATCATGCAGCCGAGGAAACAGCTTTTGAAAAAAGTCCTCTGTGCTGGTCAGTAGCATCTACTGATGACCAGGAACACACCAAAACACTAGGGAGAGTTTCCACCTCCTCCACCCAGACTGAGAACAGATGCTGAGAACAGACTCAACACACTCCAAAAACACAATTTCTTCTTGCCACCACTAGGAAAGGGAAAACCTCAAGAAGGGCAGAAAATATCTTTGGATTTCTTTCACCCACCTTCCACAAAAGCACATCTAATGCTGAAATTGTTCTGATAGACATTGAGTCTCCAGGCCAGAAGAGACCTGGCAGATCAACTCCATGTTCTGGGTGCTCCCATTTTTAAGGCATGCCTCCTCCAGCACATGCTGCAACATGGCAAAAAATGCACAGCACATAATGAGTGTGTTCCCACCTCCTCTTGTCCAGCAGCCAGCTCTGCCCCAAGACCAGGTACCCCATGTTATCCCACTAGCCGGAACAAAAAAGCACACCCAATCGGCCAGGGCATGAACAAACAGCAGTTACAGCAGCCAACAGCAAGACACAGAGCCTCACCACGTACCGGGCAGCTGCTAACAGCACTGAGTCAGTCTTCACCATGAGGAGTTCTCCCCATCTTTTCTGCTCTCAAGGACTTTCCAACTGAGTGACCCAGGGCTGAGCACTACACACCACAGCAGCGCCAGCACTGTCCCAGCAAGCTGTACTTCCTGGATACCACGGTACAGCTCACGGACACACTCAAGCAAACAGCATGTACAAGGCTAAGCAGATGGAGGTCCACTGTGCTCAGCAGGAGGCCCAGGGGGTGGGGAAGGGAATCTCATTTTCTACCTACTCCTCTTCCTGCACAGGCAGACGGACAGGGCAAAGCATCTTCAGCACAGATGTCTGTCCCATTACAGATCTCCCTGGGGCCTGACAGGACACGGACTGCAGTTCAGCAGACAAAGAATCCCAAACCAAACATGAAGCCCCAAGTAAATCCTCACAAGCCCATGCTCCAGCATGAGCTTCTTTATCTTCACTGCGTTTTTAAATATTTTTTAATTTTTTTTGGCACTCTGCTGACTGTCACAAAGGTGATGTTTGGAATGTATAAAACTGCACCAAAAACTTTGCAGAAATAAAACGTTAACAGCTATATTTTAGCTGAATACAAACTTGGTACACAGCATATTTATATCAAGCCTTTTGACATTTCAGATTATACTGTACAAACACCTTCAAACCAGAAACTCTATCTGTAAACAGAGGTGGGACAAGAAAGATGGGGTAGGAGAGTATGAAGCCCTTGTCAGTCTAGATCTCTCATTCCTTTTAGCAAACAAGAATTACTGCATCATTAGATTTGGTGGTAGTACTTAAAAACAAATCAGATTTGTCAAGAGGAAAATAAAGCTATTGACTCCTGACATTTGCAACTTCGAGTATATTAGATCAGCTCCTCCATTTATATTTAGTACACTGGTAAAGAAAGCAGCAGTCTCTAATTAAACAGACACAGTGTAATCTTTACTGAGGGATCAAACGCACCAGAAACCTTCCCCTTTCTGGTACCACGGCTCCCTGGGAAGCCAGGCTCTCGCACACTATGGAAACCATCCCAGCCAAGTGAGTCACCGCTGCTATCCCAATGGGGCACGATCTGCAGGGCAGCTGGAAACAGCTGCTGGGAGATCAACCAAAATGAGGAGAGAAATTCAGACAAGGTTTTGATTTTGCCCACTCCGAGAGGATTGTTTTATTCTTCTCACTTTGTCTGGACTACAAACCTCCCCCATGCCCCCTGGGACTGTCTCCCCATTGAAGGAGATCACAACCATCTTCACTGTCACCATGATGGACTCCAGAAGCCAGAGGATACTTCAGCGACATACCTCATGTTGGCCAGGAAGGGCCTCCTGGAAGACCTTCTGTGCAGCGAGGTCTCAGGCCACTTCCGAATATGAGGGAAAAGCAGCACAAATTGGAGGGGACAGAAGGTTGAAATCTGGGTGGGTGGGACTCTGTCAAACACTGCCAAAGCAGCTTTTTTATCCATGAGTTTTAACAGAAGCCACAGTCTTAAAGCTCTCACCTGCTGCCCAACTCAAATCCTTCAAGAAATTTATTCATTACCTACAAGTTCTTCACTCTTTTTAAAACGTTCCCTGTTTTTCTCATGTTTGCACTGGGCACAAACAGTGCTGGCACTGCTTTAGCACACGCTGCTGCCAAAATTCAGTGAAAAAAAGATAAAGGATGCAATTTTCTTTTAGGATGCAATTTTTTCCTTTCCTTTTTTTTTTTTTTCTCTACGAAAAGCATGAAAACCCAGCATTTGCCATATAACCACACAACACCTGCAGATACACAGGGGTCTACATGCAGGTCAGTAATCAAAATGTTTTGGCCTTCTACTGGCACAGCAAAACACATGAACCAGCAAAGCATCCTGAAAAATAATTAACCTCAGTTTTCATAACCAATCCTTCTCACTCCAAGAAAATTTGACTTATTTTATATCACGACCTTCAACCTACAGGAAACAGCAAAGTAAGAGCCGAGGAGGAATATTTACAGAGAGGAAACAGCTGGAAAGGGACCAGATGAGTTTCTTCAACATGTATAAAGTTTTCTTAGCTCCCCGTTTCAGTTTCTGGGACAGCTGACAGTCACCAAGCAGCACTGCGCTGCGCTCAGCTGCAAATGTGAATCGCAACCCTGAGACTCCCCTTGACAATCAAAGGAAGGGTGGGAATCTCTCAATGAGCCTACCCAGGAGGTGGAAATACGGCATATTTGACCAAGCCTCATTACAGGGCATCTCTGGCCTTTCTCTCCTCTGCTGCTTGCTCATTGTGACAGCTGATCTATCAGTCACACAGCTCATCAGCACGCAGCTGCATGTCCCCCCTGCCCACACCCTCCCCGTATACGCTTCCCAGCATGCAGCAGTAATTGCCTTTCCTATTAGCCCACAGCAACAACAGCTGCCATGGCAACTAGCAATGATTTTAATAAGTTTGGTCTGTTTTCAAGGGCAGCACGCGTGTGCCGGCACATGAACACGCTGGGGACGCACGCCGAGGGGAAGGAGGGCCTGCCAGCAGCTACAAAGGCAGAGCTGAAAACGCAGCTAATCGGAGAAATCGCAGACAAACTAACATTTATATCCCTCCTCTGCAGGAAGAAAGGACAACCACTCCCTCCTAAAGCTGTGTGGGTGTGAGAGAGGTTGACAGCAGCGCGACGGTACTAAACATGCAAAAGCTTCTTTCTCCTTGTGAGCTACAGATGGTGCCCAGGTGACAGAAGTGATGTGCAGCTGCACTGTGGGTACAGGGTGCCATGTCAACGCACACACTGCTGCTCTCTGCACCGGAGAGAAGGGCATAGCAAGCACTCAACACCACCTTCCCTCTCAAAGGGACCACAGAGGCAACCCAGCTTCAACAGCTTTTTCTTTCTACAACGCTACCCAGGTCTCCTCTCAGGTCATTCCCTGAGTCTCCCAGGCTCCAGAAAGTCAACATGCAGTTACTAGCTTTAAAAAAAAGAAAAAAAAGAAAAAAAAAATGTATTAAGGAGAAAAGTTTTGCCATCATTGCTGTGCACATACACACAAAAAAATCCTCCTGTCTTAATGCTTTACTTTAGCACCTCAACATCTGGGACCACCCATCATGGCTTCAGCTACAAGCATCTCCCCTCATCCCAACTACACCCACAGGCAGGACTTTCCCAGTACCGGCACCCTTCTAGGATACCTCAGCCCCCCAGGACACCCCAACTCCCCAGACAGGTGCTGATGCCCTGTATCTCTTGCTCCTAGGACCACTACACAGAGGTCAGGCCCACAGTACCCCAGGCTAAGCTGCAGATGACTTTATCGTGGAAGATGCAGTTGCTGCACACCAAGGGTGAAGTTGTGTATTACGAATCAATCAGTCCAACACCTGGTGGGATTCAAGAGCCATGGTCCCACACCTTCCCCCAAACAAACAGTGGGTTCACAAGCCATCCCCTCATTTAAAAGATGACCCAGGAGGCAGAGAGCCACATCCACCACAGTGGAGTCAGCTGAGTTTAGCGATTAACTCCTTCTCCTTGGCATTACTCATTTTATATGAGATCACGAAAAAGAAACCCAGAGCCAAATGGCGAGCAGAGGGAAAGGATCACTTCTTTCAGCCGCCGTTTACCATCAGATCAGTGTAGTCTCAAGGTAAGGTTTCACACTGTGCATCACAACACAGGGAGTTCACTACACAGGAGCTGTGCCTACTGTAGATACCCCATGGATACAAGCCCTTGGTGGCTGAGAGTAAAGTGATGGTATCAATCAAACCAACCTATGCCAGGTGGCCTAACACTGCTTAACCCAGTAGCATTGATACAACATTCACAAAGCATAAATTTAATACTAATTTTTTTTTCAAAAGCCTTTTGAACGTTTGGCTTAATCAGCTGTTCATCATCCACCCATCAGCTGCTACAAACAGACACTCTCTGCAAACTGTACCAATATCCGTAAGCTTCATGTACAAATTTGAAGCAAACAGACAAGAAAAGTAATCATGGCATGGTGAAGCTGAGATCTCCAAACTGGTTGCAAGGCTAAGCACACGGTACCATCCCAGTCTCACAAGCTATACAGACTCATGGAAAAGGACATTATTAAAAAAAAAAAAATCTATACAACGTTTTCCACCATATTACTTATTTTGCACAATCCTAAAGAAAATATGAAAATACAAAACATCTCGGACAACAGGATGTAGATCCATGTATGTATGTAATTTTAAAGTGAATTTTAGTGCTAGAGGAAGCTGTTGTAGTTAAAACGCTGCAGAGCGTACCTTCTGTGAACATACCAAGCTGATGTAGTACAAGATGGTAGCAGTATGCAGCTCACCATGCATTCCCTACATCCTCCAAGGACCATCCTTAGATGGAGTGGGCAGCAATTAAGCAAGGAGGCTGTGTGGTTCAAACTAGAGACGGAAGCATGACCCATTGAATCCAGTGCTTCGAGATTTCTGCTCTTCCACAGGTGACCTAGTGGAGTTGTTTCATTCCTCTGTGCATTACTTTGTACCACACTTTTTTCCCCTAACACAAATGCTGTGTAATTACACGCATTAGCACTTAAAAAGGGCTCAAATCCATGATAACTGAGGCAAGGCTAAAGAACACAGGGATATTTAACTGCTAAAAACAAAGGATTAAATCTATGAACAGGAACCAAGAGATCTGTTTTGATTCCTGTAATGCTATCTGCCTTGAACAAACTCCGTGGATACATTAGTCTCTGGCTAGCCCATACATGACAAAAAACCATCACGCTACCTAACTCACTTGAGTGACCGCGAAACACTGCAAGTAGGGGAGGAAAAGGACTTCTGGAAACCTTTCCTATTCCCTTCATCTGACATCTGAGCTGTGACTGTGAACCTCTCCCCCAGGCAACAACACTACTTCATTTTGCTGTACATCCTCCCTTTCCAAGCAGCACGTGAAAATGATGCTCCATCCTTGTCAGATTCATTGCTGCCCAGGGCATTAAATACAGCAGCAATGAATTGACCAGTCTTGTTAATTTAATTCAGCTACATGGGAAATCTGTAAACAGAAGCAGAAGCCATGACAATACTATGAGGGCTCTGAACACAGCATTGTATAATTTGTTTTTCATTATCATTGCTAACCATGCAAGGGAGAGGAATTTTTCCTACTGGATATTTTACATTTTTAAATGTTTAAGCTCTTCGAGGTAAAAAAAAGTTTCCTACAGGCACATGTTCTTCCTACCCTGACAATTAGCTTCACACCTAACATGCTGAATTAGCATTTGACAAGATGCACTTCCAGCTACTCCAACCCAGGGCTAATTTAACAGTAGCCGGAGGTGAAAGGCTCCCTTGAGTCGTTGGGAAGGCAGCACTACCTGCCCTGGCTCCGCCAGAATGGAGCAGCCTTTGGGAAAGGAGTGGTACCACGTCTCATCCTCCCGTCCCACTGCAATCTTATGTCGACAGTGTGGCTGTTCAAACACAGCCCATACAAAATTAATTGTTATTTTTTCTGTCAACTTCATGGAGACAGTGGCGTCCATGAGAAGCACTATGCAGTAACCATCTGTAGATGAGCACGTTGTCTGGAGAGCGAAGCTAACCATCCAACAGCCTCTGCACCCCAGGAAAATCCATACAAGACAAAAATATTTACCTAGGAATTGAAGTTGAGAAGTGGCCTGTTAAGAAGTTCTCCACTACTTAGTGTGACTGTATTCTTCATGAAAATCCTGCCCAGGAAGTCAGAGAAAGCCTTAAAATTCACCCATCAGGGGAACAATGCCACATGTTTACTCCTGCCTAAAGGGCCCAGAGATTTAGGGATCGTCTTTAAAATCCTATTCTGGAAACAAAAGTAAAAATTGCAAATCCCAGAACCAACCAGACAGATTTACGAACCTCTGAATCTTAATTGAAAACTTGAGAACTAGAAATAAAAAACTAAGAATTCAGGCATCAAGAACTTGGTGACCTAGAATAAAACTGCTCAAGAAAATGGACATAAAATTTGTATTTTGGACAAACCCTGATGATAAAGTAAACCACACAAGCCAAACAAAACACTTCATACTACTGTGACATCAAAGCTGGTCAGTTTGTCCACTCTACTACACCTTTTCCTGAGTATTTGCATCTCTTTATCAAACATCACATCCAAGCGAAGCAACCCCATGTAATACTTTACAATAGCTATTGGAGCACAAGCGTGCAGACTCTATGCTTGTTTAGAGACAAATATAGACTACAGAGTTCACAGAAGAGCTTGCTAATACCTTGTCAGCAACAGTGACAAAATAGCCAAGACCAGACATCTTGGAAAATTTCAGTGCACACAGGAATTGCAAACACTCATCTCCTGATACACCTCCCAAGTATGGTCAGGGACAGACAAAACTTCAGGCAGACTGTCACCACGTCCACATCATAGCCAGGGGGTTTGTCATTCCATGGAGACAGGACCACTATCCTCAATTTGCCTGCAACCTCCCACACCAACAAATACTAAAGACAGAAACAGGAATGTTTATCATCACAGAATGAACCAGACCTAGTGAAGCACTATCCATTCCCCATCTACACGTTAAAACACAGACTAGTTAGTCTTTTCCCTATACATAGAGATGCCTCAGATTTTTGGATGCCAGCATGAAAAGGAAAGAGAACCAGATCACCAAAGGTGAAAAATAGCAGCTGATATAGAAAGGACGGAACAAATGCTATACTGAATGCTGTACTCCAAAGCAAGCCAATCTCCCTATCAAACTCCAACAGAGCTGCCAAACCTTGCCCCATGAAGCTACCACATCTGTAAGCTACTTCTATGGTAAACGCCTGCAGTAATAATGAGTTCCAAAAACAAAACAAACACCAAGCTTGGGAAAAAAAAAAAAAAAGAAAAAAAGAAAACAACACACACACACAAAAACTATCTTCCTGTTTCCACTGGAAAGGTCATGCCTATTTAAGGAAACCTTCCCAAGCAACATGGACCTGCTCCATTTACATCCATCAACTAACAGCCCAGAGTTAAGCATAATCACTCATCAAAAAATTCCTAATCCTTAAAGGAGACTCAGTCCAAACTGTGAATCCAACCCAATCTCCCCCCGGCATACAAAGCAGTAACAAATACCTGATACCACTCAAGACGAAAACATCAACTGATGATGTTTCCTCATGACCAGAAGAGGAATCCTTACTCGCCCCTGTAAGCACTGAATAACAGGAGGAAAACACACACAGAACAAGCCTCCAAGCAGCTCTATCTATTCTAGTCAACACCTTCCCCATGGAAAGCACCCATCTCCCAGAGAACCTGTACATCAGTCACACTCTGACTGAAAGAGATATGTTCAGATATGTTCTCAGTCCCCTCCCAGACAGAGAGGTTTCAGGACAGAACATCATAGAATCACAGAATGGTTTGGGTTGGAGGGGACCTTTAAGATCATCTAGTTCCAACCCCCCTGCCATGGGCAGGGACACCTTTCACTACACCGCGTTGCTCAAAGCCTCACCCAAGTGGGCCTTGAACACCCTGAAGGGATGAGGCATCTGCAACTTCTTTGGGCAACCTGCTCCAGTGCCTCACCACCCTCATAGTAAGAAATTTCTTCCTAATGTCTAGTCTAAATCTACTCTCTTTCAGCTTAAAACCATTACCCCTTGTCCTGTCACTACACTCCCTGATAAAGAGTGCTTCCCCATCTCTTCTTTAGGTACTGGAAGGCTGCTATGTCTCCCCAGAGCCTTCTCTTCTCAAGGCTGAACAACCCAAACTCTCAGCCTGTCCTCGTATGGGAGGAGCTCCAGCCCTCTGACCATCTCCATGGCTCTCCTCTGAACCTGCTCCAACAGGTCCATGTCCTTCTTACATCGGGGGCTTCAGAGCTGGATGCAGCACTCCACGTGGGGTCTCACGGGAGCAGAATAGAGGGGGAAAATCACCTCCCTGGCCCTGCTGGTCACACTTCTTAAGATGCAACCCAGGATACAATTGGTCTTCTGGGCTGCAAGCACACATTATCAGCTCATGTTCAACTTCTCACTGACGAACACCACCATGTCCTTCTCCTCAGGGCTGCTCTCAAGCCATTCTCTGACCAGCCTGTATTTGTGCTTGGGATTGCCCCAACCTACATGCAGGACCTTGCACTTGGCCTTGTTGAATTTCATGAGGTTCGCATGGGCCCACCTCTCAAGCCTGTCAAGGTCCCTCTGGATGACATCCCTTCCCCCCAGCGTGTTGACCACACCACACAGCTTGGTGTCATCAACAAACTTGCTGAGGGTGCACTCAATCCACTGTCCATGTTGCCAACAAAGATGTTGAACAACACTGGTCCCAGTACCGACCCCTGCGGAACACCACTTGTCACCGGTCTCCACTTGGACATTGAGACACTGACCACAACTCTTTGAGTGCAACCATCCATCCAGTTCCTTATCCACCACGTGGTCCTTCTGTCAAATCCATGTCTCTCCAATTTAGAGACAAGGATGTCATGCAGGACAATGTCAAAGGCTTTGCACAAGTCCAGGCAGATTATATCAGTTGCTCTTTCTTTATCCATCAACTCTGTGACCCCACTGTAGAAAGCCACCAAATTTGTCAGGCACAATTTGCCCTTAGTGAAGCTATGTTGGCTTCACACTGGCTGTCACCAATCCTCTCCTTATTTTCCATGTGCCTTATCATAGTTTCCAGGAGGATCTGCTCTATGATCTTGCCAGGCACAGAGGTAATACTGACTGGCCTGTAGTTTCCCAGGTCTTCCTTATTTCCCTTTAACAAATGGGGGTTATGCTTCGCCTTTTCCAGTCAGTGGGAACTTCACCTGTCTGCCACAACTTCTCAAATATGACAGATAGTGGCTTAGCAACTTGATCCTCCAGTTCCCTCAGGACCCATGGATGCATCTTATCAGGTCCCAAGGACTTGTGCACGTTCAGGCTCCTTAGATGGTCTCGAACCTGATCTTCTCCTACAGTGGGCAGTTCTTCATTCTCCCAGTCCCTGCCTTTGCTTTCTGCAACTTGGGCGGTGTGGCTTGAGCACTTGCCAGTGAAGACTGAGGCAAAAAAAGTCATTGAGTACCTCAGCCTTCGCCATATCACAGGTAACCAGGCCTTCCATTTCCTTCCAGAGAGGACTCACATTTTCCCAAGTCTTCCTTTTATCTCTGACATACCTATAGAAGCATTTCTTGTTGCCCTCAATGTCCCTGGCCAGATTTAATTCTATCAGGACTTTATCTTTCCTAACCTTATCCCTGGCTGCTCAGACAGTCTCTCTGTATTCCCCTCAGGCTACCTGCCCTTGCTTCCACCCTCTGTATGCTTCCTTTTTCGTTTGACTTTGCCCAAGAGCTCCTCGTTCAACCATGCAGGCCTCCTGGCACTTTTGCCTGCCTTCCTCTTTGTTGGGATGCACTGCTTCTGAGCTTCGAAGAAGTGATCCTTGAATATCAACCAGCTTTCTTGGGCCCCTCTTCCCTCCAGGGCTTTATCCCATGGGACTCTTACAAGCAGATCCCTGAAGAGGCCAAAGTCTGCTCTCCTGAAGTCCAGGGTAGTGAGCTTGCTGTGTGCCCTCCTCACCGCCTTAAGAATCTTGAACTCCACCATTTCATTATCACTGCATCCCACACTGCCCTTGAGTGTCACATTCCCCACAAGCATTTCCTTGTTAACCTCTCCTGGTTGGCTTCTGTATCACTTGGAGAACAAAGTTATCATCAGCACATTCCAGGAACCTCCTTATTTGCTTATGCTGTACTGTGTTGTCCCCGCAACAGATATCAGGGTGGTTCAAGTCTCCCACGAGGACCAGGGCTTGCGAGCATGAGGCTGCTCCTATCTGTCAATAGGGGGCCTCGTCCACTTGGTCTTCCTGGTCAGGTGGCCTGTAGCAGACCCCCACTATAATGCCACCTGTCCCTGCCTTCCCTTTAATCCTGACCCACAAGCTCTCAGTCAGCTCCTCATCCATCCCCAGGTGGAGCTCCAGGCACTCCATCTGATCACTGACATAGAGGGTGACACCCTCTCCTCATCTCTCTTGCCTGTCCTTCCTAAAGAGCCTGTATCCCTGCATTCCAACACTTCAGTCATAAGATCCATCCCACCACATCTCTGTGATGCCAATAAGATCATACCCCCGCAGTTGTGCGCACATCTCTAACTCCTTTTTTGTTCCCCATTCTACAGTGAGTTTGCATAGAGGCACTTAAGCTGGGCTCCCGATGAGGCTGAACTTCCTATGTGCTGTTCTTCAGGTGCTCTCCTGCTGGCCTACGATCCTTCTCCAGGCTCTGGGCATCTATTGCTGGTTCTGGCATCAAACTGGTAGGAGTGGGATGGATTGAGGTTTCTCTCCCCTGGCAACTGTAGCTGAAAGCCCTCTTCACCCCTTCTCTGAAGCATCAAGAATTCCTAGTGGTGCTAATTTGTGACTTATCAACAGAAAAAAAAAGTTACTTTTCTGAATCTGCAGTATTTGGCACTGGCCACATGACACTCCTGCTGAAAACAGAAGAGATTGGGTGAGATGGTGAAATGCAGCAAGTCTTTTCTGGAAGGATGCAATTGGTGGACAGATGTACACATAATTACAGGCCTAATTACAAGCATCATTTCAATTTCCTGGCAGAGACTCACGAAGACATATACATAGACACATATATCAGATAATGGGTCAGACAACATATACTCAAATGCCAGTCTTGGTCTCATTTACCACATCCAAGTCAATCACAACATTACAGTTCTTGGACAAGACTAAATTGCAGGTCAGAAGCGAGCACTGGAAGAAGGCATGGACAGGTGGAAATGCTACAAAGAGTTAAGTTCCACTGTAACCCTCTTTATTTGAAAATCAAAATCCACAGTTTGTCCATTCCCTTTTCTTCTTCCCCTTCTCTTCTCTGAAGCTTTCTTAAGTCCATGGTTGACGTTTAACCATCACACAGACAGTACTGTTCACAAATGCTGCTGTGACCTCCTGCTGACACCCTGGCAATCGATGGCCTTGCCTCCGGTGTTTGTGACTGTGACCTCTCAGCCCAGCTCTTGCAACGTGAGGCACTCTGCACACAGCCCACCACTCTTTGGGAAATCTAACTAGCCCAGGATGTTGGAAGTTTCCAAGAAGTGCTTAGGTATAAAGGTCATCCAGAGAAAAAGCTGTTAGATCCAGCTGGTGACATTTGCAGATGCCAGATCTCCACTGGATTCATGTGAGCAGTGGAGAGGCCTCCAGCCTCACCTCATCCCTTCACTTCAAGGCAACAAGAGTTCCTACAACACACACGGAAGGACAAAGAAGGCATTGCCAGGTTGGTCTTTATCTCCTCTCAGGAAAAAGCAGTGGGATAGGGTGGGTATTTCCTCTGCTACAGCTTCATAGTACTTCCAGTGTTGTAGTCTGACAATCCTGGCAACAAGATAGAGCATCCAGTCCAACATTCTGATCCTGCTCTCCAGGGCTCTCTGCAGATGACAGAGCCCTAGCCATTCACCACATTTCTGGTCTCCACTTTTCTCAGTACTATACTCAGCTAAGAGGAGAACAGAACCAAACACCCGTGCAGAAGTGTTGTGGTTTAAAGGCCACCACACAGTCTCTTGCTAAAAAAGCTCTGTGGGCTGAGGCAAGGACAGGGAGGGTTCACTCACCACTTATGGTCACGGGAAAGAAACAGACTCAACTTGGGAAAACACAAAAACAATTTAATTTGTTAACAATCAAAACAGAGCGAGACAATGAAAAAAAGAACTACGTCTTAAAAAGGCACCTCTTCCACACCCCTCCCTTTTTCCCGGGTCTACAGTGTTTATTGCAGACTTCTCTACCTTCTGACCCCTGGTGACACAGGGGGCCAGGCAATGGGGGTTGCGGTCAGTCCATCACATGTTGTCTCTGCCGCTCCTTCCTCCTCAGGGGAGGGCTCCTCACAGCCTTTCCCTGCTCCAGCGTGGGGCCCTCTCACAAGGGAGTCCTTCAGAAACTGCTCCAATGTGAGTCCTTCCCATAGGCCACAGTTCTCCACTAACTGCTCCAGCGTGGGTCTCTTCCACATGTTCACAGCCTCCTTTGGGCACAGTTACTTCTTCCAACGTGGGGTGCTCCATGGCTACATCTCCACAAGCTGCAGGTGAGCTCTGCTCTCCATGGGCTGCACAGGGACAACGTGTGCCACCATGCTCTTCACCAGGGGCTGCAGAGGAACCTCTGCTCCTCCTCCCTCTCCTTTCTCTTCCCTGACCTTCGTGTCTGTGTAGTTGTGTCTCTCACATTCTGCTCCTCTCTCCACCGCAGGTTCTTTTGCTGGTTCCTGAGGAACTCCCGGCTCTCAGGGAGGAGTTGCACCGGGTTGCGGGGGCTGGGCAGGCAGCAGCTGGACAGATGGACCAGCCAGGCCAGGCCCTGTCCAGGGCCGCATCGCCCCTTCTTGTGCTGTGCCCCCTCTTAAATATGTTATTCACAGAGGTGCTGATGGGCTCAGCCCTGGCCAGAGGCAGGTCCAGCCCGGAGCTGGGGAAACTTCCAGCAGTTTCTCACGGGGGCCATCTCAGTAGTGCTCCCCTCCGTGCTACAAAACAAACCCACCACACAAAACCACAACAAGCAGCAATAAAAAGCATGCAGTGATAGGATGCATCAGGGACACTTTATTCAACAAGCAAAAGGAAAGAGATACCAAGTTGACGATCAACAAAGTACTTTTCACCCAAGACACCTGAATCCCAAGTAGCAGGATTGTTTTGCGACCCAAATGTTGTCACAAAGCCTCCCCAGCAAAATATGCCTTAGCTTGCCTCCCTCTCTTCCCTGCCAACCCCACAAGCATCCACACTGAGACTTCTGTCCCCAGGAAGGGGGAAGAGTTGCCGGTCCCCCATGCAGCCAGCTCAGGGAGTGGGTCGGGAGCCGGTTCCCACCTTTCCTGTCCTCACATCAGCTTTCTGCTTGCTAACAGACTGAAACATGCTTTTAACTCAAAAGGCAAGGTAGCTACATTCTCTCCTAAAATAGGACTTCAACTGCAAAAGTCAAGGGCTGTGGATTAAAAAACACCAGTTACAGCTACCCATGCAACTTCCACTGTTCCCTCACGTGCAGGAACATTACAACAAACCAGGCTCATGTGCTATTTTTTCCTCACTCACACTTCATTCAAGCCTAGGAAGCGCTGCATTCTGAGCCAGAAAAACAGCTGCAGAAACTGAAAGGTACGTGGTTCTGTAGTTAAAGACAAGTGATATCCCTTCTACTTAAAATGTTAAGATTTCAAACCTCATCTTCCAATTAAAGTTTTGCTACGATGATGACCAAGTTACTTAATTCAACCTTTTCTGATGTTTTTTAAAGATGAAGACAACATCACATTTGCACAACATGACACGCTTAAGGATCAGCCTGTGGAAGTAGTATTCACATATAGAGTGGAAGCTGTAGAGCTGTCGATCAAGGATTTAAACATTACCCCTCCAGCTACAATAAAAAAAATACAAACAAAAAAAATAAATCAGGTCGCAAGTGTCAGTGGGATTTTTGCAAAACTGGTCTTACTACCAATACCTCAATTCCCCATTTCTACAATAAGAGATAATATAACATTTCTACCTCTCAGGAAAATTGCAAAAATAAGATGACTAGTATCTGTGAAGCACCCACACTACAGTGGTGAGTACCACAGAAGAGATCATTAAAAATTAACAGTTCTGTATTCAGTGCAAGGTTTAGATTATCTGCAGTAAATTCAGTTTGGGGTCACACATGAGATGCAAAGGAAGAAATTAAATATTGAATAGCTCTCTCTGACCTCACACTCATTTTAACTGGTAACAAAACTCCCGCTAGATTTAATAGCGTCTCAGTGAGCATTATCCTTTTGATGTACTTATGGAGATGAAGTTGTCTCTAAAAACATAAAATGTACGATCACACAATTAAGACCTCACGTGATGCCTTGTTGTCACATCCTCCTGCTGGGCACTTGCTGGGTACAGCCTCCAACCCCCACCATGCTAGATGCACCATGTTTTAAATCTCCCCCCATTGCAGCCAGCTGCAGCACTGATTCTCAATCTGCCACATTCTCTCTCTCCTCATCTCTTCACTTTGAGGAGACAGTGCCCAGAAGCTTCAGACCACACAGGACAAACACCAATTCCCACAGCAGCACCATAGCATAACACACTGTCCTGGTTTTGGCTGGGACAGAGTTAACTTTCTTCATAGTAGCTAGTAAAAGGCTATGTAAAAAAAAAAAAAAAAAAGTGCTCCTAAAATTGGAGCATTGAGGGTATTCTGTGTTTTCATAGACTTCAACTTCCACTCCTGGACAAAACAAGTAACAGGATGGGCAGGAGCTTCAGAAGTCAACTGACTTCTCCTGCAGGCTGCCCAAGAGACATTCAGATCTTTGCAAACCAGCAGAAGTGATGCATATACTTTACTGCCTCAGTTTCCTTCACGATCCAGATCATTCTCAAGTCTGACAACACACAAACTCCTGCTTCCTGCTCGCTGTACATCCCACTAGCCCCCAGACATCCACCCATACCACGGTGCCAGCTTCCATCTCCTTCTTCAGTATGCCCCATAGTTCAATCTGCTGCGGCAACACCACAGCCTAGGTTTCCTTCCCTGAATTAACCTCTTGGATCTCCCCAGGTTGTGTGGCTGGTCCCACTCATGGAAGCAGAAACAGCACCACTTTGAGAGAGTGGTGGTCTTTAATCCCAGGAACCACGCCAGGTCACTCCAAAGCCGAGCTTCAAGAAGAACTGGTGCCTACAGGCAAAGAATAGCACCTACAAAAAAAACCCCTCCATCCTGGTCCAGCTTTGCTAAAAGGCTACACGGGGCTTTTAACGTGAAACAAGGATAGGGAAGAGGCCTCTGATAGACCTTCTCTCCAGGACAGGAGAGTACAAAGGGTAACGGAGAAGCCCTTTAATGTACACACTTCCCCTCACTTCTTCCCACAAAAAGGAAGCAAAGCCACAGAACAGAATAAGACCAAAAAAGCCAGGCACAGATGGCTCAGAAGTCCCATCTCTCACCAGGTGCTCCAGGCCTGGCTACGCTGCTTGCAGAACCACGGGAGAAGGCGCCCAACCTGCAGCAGGGCAAAGCCCAGCCTTCCCCTCCCTTGCCTGCCTGAGGGGGCGAGCAGGCTGGAGGAAAGGCGACCTTCCCACCCCTCTCCCAATAAAGGAATGGCAACCACAAGCTACAAATTACAGGCCTAGGATGCTAGCTACAGCCTCTCCTCAGCCCACACAGCACTAAATCAAGGCTCTTAAGTGATGCCTTGGTGGGATTTTCTTCCCAGGCATCGCCCCCAAAGATGACAACCCCCCCAAGTGTCTGCAAGACTCTCCTACAGAAACAGGAGGGGAAAAGCTGTGCAGAAAGCCTCAGCTAAAAGAGCACGGTCGGGTCCCTTGAAGAAACCTGAGCTGGATCCAGATTGCAGGGCCTCAAAGGCCTCTGGGGAGAATATTTTGATATTTGCAACACACAGAAATGCCACATAAGGCTGCTTCTTTACTAGCCTCTCTATTAAAGGAAATTTAGCTACCTACAGCCCGAGGGTTAAAAGTGCTGACATGCTGGGGTATTTTTCCTCCTTAAATGGTGCAGGTTCTTCCCCATTTCTATGCTAACACTCACATTATTGCTGAGACAATTATCAACAGATAAAACCCAATAAAGTTGTACAAAAAAAGCAACAATTGCTTCTAGCCCCCCCCCCCCCCAAGCAAGCATGCAATTTTCCCGCACAACAAACTCTCCTAGACAAAGGCAAACACAAGCAATAGCCCTGGGAATGCATAGCCACTTCAAAAACATGCCAGACTGAATCCCACTGTCCTACCCAAGAGATGCAAGTGAAAGATCTCATGACCTCTTTCCAACCAGTATGAATCACAAGTACACTCTACCCACACTCCAAAGGCTAGGAGGTGGCAGTGGCATAGCTGATTGAACACCAATGTCACACCAACTGAGCTGGCAGAAACTGCCAAAGTTTCCTGCTCTGCCCAAACAGATGCTGGATCCAGCTCAAGATCAGCTGTTGCCCCTCATTAAACAAAGGGGCTTTTGTATACAACCTTTCCTACTTTGCGGCTACTTACATATACCACATCATTGCTAGGGAGTTAGCGTCCCATTTCCTTCAGTCCAGCAAGAGAGTTGCTAGGAGTGGTTTCGATAGATGCCATATGTATACGTGACAAGCCAAATGAGAAAGAGACTGGAACGGTTCACAAGCCTCTTCCCAAACACTCTGAAAATCTTTCAGAACTGAGAACGCAGGTTAGAAATCTGACCTACAACAGGCCCTTCTGAGCAAAGCCCCACAGACAGCAAAGCTTTCCTGCAGGAGAGGTGCTCAGCAGAGCCCTGACAAGGAACACTGCAGGTCAGGACAGTGGCATGGTCCAAGGCTCGTGAGGACTGTTTTGTACAGCCCCTGCCATCATTGGGCTTGGATCCTACTAACATCTCAAATTCAACCTGGAAAAAAGGAGGTGAACTCCTAAAGTGAAGCAGAGGAAGGGGGAAGCTTTCTGGGGAAAACACATACACATCTTTTAAACATTCAGCATTTTCCTGAATTTTGAAAAGACTGCTGGCAAAAATAAATTTACTGGAGAGCAAAAGGAGTTAAGGTCCAAAATGCAGTCAAGCAGCTCTAATCCCTAAACATCGGGATTATCTCATGACAGCTACACGCCAGCGTCCACTCAATACCCCTATAAAATGTAGACCAAGAGAATGCTTCAATGAACCGGAACTCGTTACCTCTAATTGCTTCTCTCACTTCACTTCTGGATGTTCCTCTGATCCCTCAGCCACCTCATTTCAAAAGCACACACACACAGAAGGTCAAGTAATATCTGAGATGGGCAAATTAAATAACAGGTTTCCAGTCAACCAAAACACCTGCCCTCCTCTTTCGCTTTGTATGAAAACTAGAGTTTGCCTCACGTCACAAGACAAGTGAGCAGCACAGACCAGTAAGTTTTAAGATTTTCATCCAATGCGAGCACTAACATTTTCCAAAGGGGCAGAGGTTCCTGTGCAGCAAACCAAAGGCTGCTAGCTACAGGCTTTATTTTTCAGTTACCAGGGGCATGTCCTTCAGCAGGGGTCTCCAGGGGGCCACAGACCACACACAGAATCGAGCTCAGGTCGGTCTCAACTTTACTTTGGCTTCCCTACCACGACTGTAAATGAAGCAGTTAATATTTTTTTTTTCATTTTCTTTTACTACTGCCTCCTTTCCATCTCCTGAGTTCTGGTATTCCCGCTGCCACCAGCCTTACCACAGCAGAGGCACTGAAAGCCCTCAATGCAGCCACAATAAAGCACGAAGCTAGCACAGCAACACAGCTGCTCACCTTCAGTGACCAGCACTTCTTTGAGACAGTCATGAAAACAGAGGCGTTCACCCTCGATGCAAAAGGGCAAGGTGGGAGCCCCATCTGCTAGGTCAGTGGGAGGAAAAGCTGACAGAGGGTATTCTCACAGGATGTGCCTGGGAGAGCAGCAGGCTGCTCTGAGGCTAGGTGGGTAACCTTGTTAAAATGCAAGGGAACGCCCAGGCTTTCAACAAAACGCCAGTGCACTAATATTTCTAACTGGGAATTCTGAAAAGGAAAACTAAAAAAAGTGTATGTCTACAGCTGGTATGCATACACAGAAGGAAACCATCTCCAATAGAGCCAGACCTCTGTTCAGCTTCCAACCTCGCAACTGCGGCCATCACCTTCAAACACAAACCTCTGAAATCCAAAGAGAAACACTGACAGAGCCTGGAGGGGTACTAAAGCATCCAGAATACTTGGGCTCTCCGTCTTCCTGAGTATGGCAAGAAAGGAGCCAACATTAAAGTGCTTTCAACATCTCTAAAATCCCAACTTTCAGTCTGTTTGCCAAACATTTTCTTTGAACTGGAGATTTTCTAAATCTTCCCAGACTGTGTCAGGTCTAACTCATAACACACAAATATTTAAAAAACCCAAAGGACAAAAGCAAACAGAAATAACAACAAACTTAAAGGTGATTCATTATGTCTCATCACAACAGCGATAGTCTATCCAAACAGCATCCCAGGAAACCTCATCCTGGATCCAAGGCAAGGGTCAGCTTCTAAAAATTCTTTCTAGAATATCCTGTATCCCTTGTATTGCTCTGCATCTCTTTACGAAGACAGTCATGCCATGAATAATAAGAGGAAGGAAAAACCTAACCTGATTATACAGCTTTTCCACAATTTTCTGGAACTAAATGTTCTCTTCTGTAAGGTTTAAAAATACAGATTTCCGTAGGGTTCCCCACAGCACAAAAGCTGTTGTTCACTGGCTCCTTCTCAATGACACTCCCAGTCAGCCCTCTTACAGGTAAAACCCAAACCCATCCTTGGAAATTATCAGCAGACTGATTTCTTGCCCTCCTCTGAAGCACCACAAACAGGCCATAGTTTGAACGAGGAGACCGGTTGTCATGAAGCACCACCAATGTCGCTTGTCTCTCCTTTCTGTGGCATGCTGCCGTTCAAGGTTTCTAGTCATCATGCTGGAAGGAGTCAAGCTGGTAGAGGGTGTTACAGACCATCTTCTGGTTTGCAGTGGGAAGAGAAGCCACGGACTTTTTTGTGGAGTGAAGATTTATCGTCTATTACATCATTTTTCAGTCACAGGGGGCTGATCTCAGCACCACTAGTCATCTTTATGAACCCTACGCAGACATGCCTGAATGACAACACAAAGTCACAACTCATCGCTGCCACTAAAAGTTTATGTGGACTGGATAAGGCATAGACCACAGCTACATTAACTGTCTTCCCTGATCTGTCGTCCACACTCATGGTTGCAGAAGAGTAATTCCCCCAAATACTCTGGGATACTGAGAAGACAAGTTCATTTGTGAAGGAGGAACGAGGATCAGCTCTGTTCACTCCTTGCATCTAATTCCAGCCACATATTACCCCTAGGTATGATTTTAATTGACTAATGACCCTAGACCACATAAAAAAGTTAAATCAAAATTCAGATTGGGGACCAAGCAAGGAGTTGATTAACTCATTCAATCCCATGTAAAGCAACCGGAAGATGTTGTAGCAACTTACTTCAGGAGTGTAAGCTGGATGGTACACCTCTAGCACCTCGATGGGGAAGACAAACACAGCACCCTGGAACTACACCTTTGTCTGCAGCTCCAAAGAGAAAGAAGGGACACTTCCCAGTTAGCCACGTTTCTTGTCTTTCATCATGCAAGGAACGGACGAGGAGAGAGATTATTGCAAGGGTACTTTCTCTTCCACCTGTGCAGCAGTCAACCTCTTCTGATAAGCAGCAAGTACAGCTGCATCAACAACTGCATTTCAGTGGAGTTTCACAAGTGACTTAAGCCAACATAACTTACTTTGGTTTTATTTTTCTCTTCTGCTCTCTGTTTGGAACTATTTTTACCCAGATCAGCAAGTTGATCCAAATGATTCAACTCTTCAAGCCAGCAAACAGAGCGCAAGCTAGGAACAACCTAGTATATATATATATAGTTAAAAAGCAGCAGTACCTCTGGGGCCCTTCACTTCCAAAGCTTACAAACATATCCAAATACTTCCAGGAGACATTCCTGGCTGGTGGTATTTGATTTTTGCCACTTATGGACCAGAGAGAGCTAAAAAGCAGCAGCTTGCGTTGGACCTTTTCCTCCCACGCCACGATTAACTGAAATACGTCCCAGAAGCAGATAGCAGCCATGATCCGATTTGTCCCAATCCCACCTCAAGCAGCTTTACACCACCCTCCTAACAAGATCAGCACTAGCCAAACACCATTTATCCGGCCTGATCAGAGATGGATTAGATAATGAAACCCTAACTGCATAAGCTGTCTGAGCATGCTGGCCTGAGACAGCAGAAAACAAGAAGCCCAGTAAACTGAAAGGCTGCTTTAAGCTTTAAGGTGCACTTTGCCCCAAGTTTTTAATAACTAGTTACTATCTTATCTTCCTATAGGCTAGTTTTTATGTTTCATGTTGATTGACCCCTCAAAAAAAGATATTAGTTTTACAGTTGCATTAGTAATTTCTATAGCCAAATGATTTATTTCAGCATTACAAGCTGTGTTCATATTCTGGACCGTCAGTAGGTAGGGTAGGCAATATCCAAAGAAGAGACTGTGGCAAGCATGGCACCCCAGGATTCCTCGCTATCAGCCCAGAGACACAAGGTCACCAAGTCTACACAGCAACAGCCTGTGACTCTGGAACAGGAAGTAGAATATTGACAGGATCTGCAGGAAAAACAAGGTATAACAGTTGCTCATGTTATTTCCAGCTTCCAGAAAGCCTCTACCACAGAGGGGATGGGGGGGAGGGGCAAAAGGAAGGAAAAAAAAAATCAAATAGGCTCTTTATTCCTCTTGTAAGCATTACATACAGCTAAACACAGAGAATTTACTAAAAAGAACCCGTTATCCTAAAATAAGGTACTTCCAAAGAATACACTATCTGAACAGAAATCCTCATGAAAGGCAATCTTGTGTTTTGACTTTTAGGTAAAAAGATACTGAATGTGCCAAACATTAAAGGACACATTTTTCCTAGCTCTGAGATTATTTCTAAATTTGGCTTCAAATTTGGTATTTCTTGCTTACAACCATGAGAAGATTCTCCAAATAAATAAATCCCACTCTTTAACAGTAAAAAAAGTCAAGGGAAACTTCTGGACATAATGGTATGTGTGTGTGCACATATATATACACATACCTATACATGTATATTTTTATCTTTTATATTAAAAACATTTTTAAAATCTTTTCTATATATATACAAACAGAAAGATTAAAATTACGCTAAGAATACCAAGTAACTACAATGCGGAGGTCCCAGACTGAAGAATAGCTACACTGACTATAAACACACTTAACTTTAAAATTGGACTTGTATTAGTTGCACTTCTCCACCTCATTTCTCCACTGTTCACCAGTGTTTGATACAGAAACAAAACCCAAGTTTCTGCTAAGGTCCACAATTAATCCCTGTTACCATCACCTCCAGTGTTACACACTGCTGTGCACATGCACTGTCGTAGCCCCATGGCTGAATGCTGCAATCTTAATATCTTGTACTATTCATTGAACAGGTAACAAAATGTTTTCCTTGATGCAAACACAGAGGGAAGCCTTTTATGCCTACAGAAATTGTACTCATTTTACCCACTAACTGCAGGTAAAGTGGTGCATCTCCGGTAGCTATGCAAGACCTGTGCCTCAGATTGACTCCTAAGAGCTGGAAGAACTTCATGTCACCGTGTTCACGCACTCATTCATAATTCCTAGCAAGACACAGTGTATAAGCACTCCTTCGATGCTGAGCATCTTTCTCCTTGCAATTATACACATTGTCTGAGTCATACTTGACACCTACATGCAGGAGAAGATACTACTTCAAGGAATAAAAGAGCATGGCGCAGCTTTCACTGGCCCTTGCAGGAACAAGAGCAGCAGCACTTGGGTGTGAAGCTCCAGCCTACGTTCAGCCCACACCATCACACTGGGGAAAAAGATGTTGTGAGGTGGAGAGACCACCACAAAAGGCTGAACATCAAACAGAATCACAAACAAAACCCTCCTACTGCAAGCTATTTAAGAGGAGGAAAAACAAAATAATCTTGAGCATGCAAACTGGGGACAGCCTGGGAAACAGAAAGGGAAGATCATTGGCCAGCATTTGGCATCTAGATGAGAAGCACGCTGGAGAGAACAGGATGCTCCCCTTGGAAACTATCAACAGCACTTACCAACCCATACAAAGGTGAGAAGAGAAACAAGTTCAGCTGAATAAGTCACGCTGTTTCCAAAGAGCTCCGACACACTCATCCCAAGGAGCAGAAGCAGAAAAGGCCAGCATGACTGCCGTAACAAACCAACCCTGTGCAACACCCGGACAAAGGAAAGCAGAAATACCTTTGCAGCATCGCCCCACAGGCACAAAAGCGAACACACCTGGAAAGAGCAACGTTTCGGGTACGACCAAAACGAACCAGCACAAGACGACAGGAAGGTACCACCTCCTTGGCAGCCCCCGTGCCAAGCTGGAAGACACCCACCCGACGCCTCAAGACCCCTTTTACCCCTTTGCCAGGCAGCACCTGGGACTCCTCCCGATGGTTTCACCAGACCCCAGGCGGAGCAGGGCAACC
>NW_010125240.1:0-537 GCF_000699245.1 Pterocles gutturalis
GCTGCCCCCCCACCCATCAACAGGGCTGCCTTTGCACAGACAGTGTTCAAAGCATCACTTCCAATATCCGTCTGTCTTCCCATCCTGCCAGGGAGACACCTCCTTATATAAACCCTGGGAAGTAGGATGGGTTTTGTATCACCTTCTACCATCGCTGCTGATGGGGAGTCAATTGCAGTGGCCAGGTTCATGCTGTGCCCTCCGCAGGGCATGGGATGCCGTCGCACAGCACATGGAGGGGATAATCCCAGAGCTGTGGCACCGCCGTGTCCAGATGATTTTAGATCCCCCCATGCTCAGCAAGGAGAGTCCCCTCCCGAGAGCAGCCCCTGCCCAGGCCAGCTGCCCGCAGGACCACGGCATCCCCTCATCACAGCCCTTCACATCTGCCTCTGGCTGGAGCATCCCCTCCTCGCCAGCCCCTCCCTGCACCCCGCTGCCTTTTCTCCAGGCCGTCAGACATCCAAAAATGACAGCTTTAACAAGGGTAAATTTTTGATGAACAAGCTATTAAATATTTGTGGCCATTGCATGCGC
>NW_010125240.1:547-4487 GCF_000699245.1 Pterocles gutturalis
CAGGAGAGTGCAGGCAAGGTGCAGGCAGCTCCGGCAGCAGCACTCTCCCTGTGGCACTGAAGGACGCGGTGGCCGCGTGGCGGATGCGCTGGGGATGGCCGGGGAGCCCCAGTTAGAAACTCTCCACCCCGCACTGTCTGGAGACAAAGCCACTTCACTGGAAAAATCATTTTAATTCCCATGACAATTCCCAGGGAGAGCGAGGCCGCTCAAGCCAGGCAAAGCCTCGCTGGGATGGAGGCAAGGCTGCGACATCTTCCTGCAAACTTGCTGCCTCCTTTCCACGCTCCTTTTCTGCTGCTCCCCGGATTTGCTCCTTGCTGCGCTGCTCCAGGGTCACAGTGTGTCCTTGTCCCCAAGGCTTTGAGTGGGAACTGTGGGGACCCCAGGAGCTGGGACACCAAACCCCTGCTCCCCTGGGAGCTGAACAAGGTGAAGATTTCCATTCCCCCCATCCTTGGGCTGGTCCTGCAGAGCTGGGCAGGGCTCTGAGCTGTCTCCAGAGTACAGACATCCCCGCTCACCTCCTGCCTGGGGGGGTTTGGGAAAGGCAGGAAAAGCAGCGACGTGCCAGACCCTTGGAGGATGCTCGTCGTGTGTGCTGGATGCCCATGGCTGTGGTTACATGGCTGCAGCTCATCAGGGCACCAGCCAAAGTCATCTCTGCCCCTCCAGCACCTTCCAGTCCCAGCAGGATGGGACCCGGCGTGACATGCATGCGGCCGGCCAGCGTCACACCCCGGGAGGACACCAGGCAGGTCTCCGAGGGTATGTCAGGCTGTCCGGGGGCTGCCAGCAGCTCTGCTGGGTTCCCAGCTGCTGATCAAACCCTGAACATTGTTTGAATCAAAATCCCATTTTCAGATGCCATCGTTTCCCACAAAAGAGCGACACAGAGCAGGGACCAGCCCGATCCCGGGAACACCCCAGCGCCACATTGTTCGCAGAGGCAGGAGCATCCCGCCCTGCCCAGGGCACCCTCCAGCCGGGGTGGTTCTTGTTTCCCTGCCAAAGCTGCTGCTTGCATTTCATTCCTGTTGTGTGCAGCAACACTTCCGAACGATATCCAACAGCTCCCAGGTCTCACCCCTCCTCTACCTGCTTCCAGCTTTTCCAGAAGGATGTCAGCATCCACAGGGAACACCAGGGAGGTGCAGAGCATCCCCGTCCCCCCATCCCTTGCTGCAGCCCGCGGTCCCGGCGAGAGCTGCTGCTGCTGCATTACTGGGGGAACTCATCATCATGTTGGGTCTCCGTTTGGGTGCTGCTCATGAGCCAACGCTGGGGGGCATGGACACGACCCAAACCTGCAGCCTGCTGCCTGCGGACACCCGCTGTCGTGGGGCTGCTCCTGCTCGGGGCTTCACATTCACCCAGTCCTGGAACATACCTGGGAGAAGCAGCCAAGAGGAATAAAAATCTCTGCTGAGCCTCTGCCAGCCAGAGGAGCGGCAATTAAAACAAAAAGATTAATCACAAACAGTGAATGGCTATAAAACTTTCCAGTAATGGGAGTGAGAGTGGGATCAGCAGCTCGGGAGCTGCAGAGGCTCCTGGCCATAGCAGGGGAGCGGGGCTGCGCTTCCAGCGGGGTTTAGGAAACAAGAGCTGCTCCCGCCGAGGGGAGGGATGGTCCCCGGTTGCTCACAAAGTGCCGAGTTCCCTTTTGGCTTCAGAGAGAGAGATGAGCTCCTTGGCTGGAGAGATCCCCTTGGCCAGGAGACAGCGATGCTCTCTGGGTGGATGGTCCTCGCCACGGTGCCCACGACATTGCCACCTGCCCATTCCGGGGCTGCTCTCATCCAGCTGGGGCAAGGGGGGAGACCAGGGGCAGGATTTGCCCAGGGTCTGGTTTCCACCAACAGTGGATGCTCGGGTTTATCTCGGATCGCCTTTCCCCAAGCATCACTTTGGTGGCATCCAGCCCCATCTGCATCCAGCCCCACCTGCATCTCTGGTTGTGGTCTGCTCAGAGCCCAGGGGAGCATCCAGAGCTGAACCCTGGTGTCACACTCCATCATCCCCACTGATGATGGGGACGGCAGGGACACGTTGGGGACACGTCAGGGACACAGTGCGTATAACTAACCAGTGACCACAAAGGGGAGGACTGACCTGGCAGCCCCGTGCGGCTGGATTCCTCACCCCCACATGGCAATGGGGACCAGAAGCGAGGTGCTCTCCCCTCCGTGGGATGGATTCTGTTTGCATTTACTCCAGCGTGTGCACGTGTGTGTGCATGTGCGTGCACGTGGGCGGGCTGGCAGCTCCGGGACCCAGCATCCTGCTGGGCTGCCTGTGCCTGCAGTCAGGTATGAGAACTTTCTTCCCTTTGAAGAAAGGAAACCCGAGGATTAGTCGGGCTCTTTCATCGCCATGACAACCCTACAACATTTATCAGAGATAATTGCTGAGAGGCCGGATCCTGATCCACTCTGGGCACAATGCTGCGGCAGGTTGCCTTCTGCCCAATGCTCCTCTTGCCTTTGGAACCTGCATCATCCCAGCATCACCATCCCAGGGCAGCTGGGCTGGGAACTGCAAGCAGAGGCTGAGCCCACTGTCCCCAGTGCCCTGCTGTCCCCAAGAGGTGCTGGGAGGGTTGGGGCAGGGCTCCAGAGGGAGAGAGATGCTCTTTCCATTTCTTACACCTGCTTGATATGAGGGGCATCCGTTCTCCTCAAGAGCCTGCCCGTGGCAATCAAGCTGTGTCTCCATAGAGGGAAGGAGAATCCATTTCCAGTTTATTATTCTTCTTAATAAGAATTTTTTAAATGGCCTTAAAATGATGGTGCTGACCTTGGCACAAAGCATGTGCTGGGACTCAGCACCGGTTGGGGTAAATGGGGTTTTTGGATTCGTCTCAAGTCGTTAACTCCTCCCAGCCAGTCATTAATCCCCAGGAAACGCCCCGTGACTTGGATCGTTGCTGCTTAATTAATACAAGCTCCCATCCCTGGGAACCCGGGGCCAAATCCTGAAGCCATTCTGTGCAAAGCTTCCCCTTGGCTGCGGGAGCTGCTCCCCGAGCCCACGGTGGCTGCGGTGCCAGTGGGAGCTGAGCCAGCGCTGAGGGATGTGGGTGCTGAGGGATGTGGGTGCTGCGGGATGTGGGTGCTGCGGGATGCTGCAGGATGCGGATGCTGTGGGATGTGGGTGCTGCAGGATACGGGTGTTGCAGGACGCAGGTGATGCAGGATGCAGATGCTATGGGATGCGTGTGCTGTGGGATGGGGGTGCTGGTGGTACCAGCAGAAAATTCCCCACAGGCTGGAGCCAGGGACAGCATTTTCTTATGGGTTTGTACAACACCAAGCACCACGCCGTGGCCAGGACAACCTCCCTGAGGCATGAGCATGACCCTGAGCAATGCAACAGATTATCCTAATGATGCAGTCATACAGGAAGCCTTCACACACGCTCCTGTTCCCTCCATCCCCAGCCAGCGATACGCAGCGATCACTTGTTTCTCCCCCTCTGTTCAAACAGCCCTCATGCAATTAGCTTTATCCCTCTTCACTTGTCAAAAATAGAAAATGCAACACCTCCTCTTCCCCGCTCTCCCCTGCCCTGGTCTTTCATGATCCTTCTTCTTAAAAGAGAAATAAAACCCCATTCATCACCATAATGGTTTTTATTTCCAAGCATTGCCGGTGATTTATGGACCCGTTTCCCGAAGCCGCTCTCTCCTGCAGCAGAAATAGATGGATGTGGTTGGGGGAGGCTGGGGGTGCCAGCGGGGGAAACAGGGACAGGCAGGGGGGAGGCGTGGGGACACCGAAGGCAGGCACATGCCAGCGAGTCCCACAGCAGCGCGAGCTGAAAGAAATCTTTAATCTCTTTTATCTTAAAATAAAAGAGGAGGTCTGATAGGAAAGGGAGGTGTCACCCATCCAACAGCCCGACACCAGCCCCTGGTGCCAGGCGGATGCAGGAGCAT
>NW_010125240.1:4746-5226 GCF_000699245.1 Pterocles gutturalis
ATGGGTTGTGCCACCACCATCCCCAGCCCCCCAGCCCATGGGAAGCCTTTTGAGATGACCCTTTCCCAGCCCCACTGCAGATGCCTCCAAACCCTGACCCTTCCCAGCATCAGGTATCTAACATCTTGGGGGATTAGTCTATATGCCATCTCTAAAACTAGGAGAACCTTAAGGATACTGCAATGTCTTTTTTTTTTTTTTTTCCCCTGTTTATCTGAAGTTATGGCTCAATTTCAGGAGTTAAAGAAAACTCGGTTTATAAATAGTTTGCTCAAAAGCCCCGCTTTCCAGAAATGACAAAAATCAGCTCCCAGCGAGCGCCGCTTCCCCAGGGGAGGGTCACCTCCAGGGAAGGGGGGGGGGTGGATTTTCATCTTTCCCACATCATCAAACCTTCCTGAGAAGCTGGCGGGAGTATTTGAGGTGGCTGTTCCCTGGTGCTGGTATCGCAGCTGGGACATTTCCCTGCTGCGGTGGCAG
>NW_010125240.1:5255-5868 GCF_000699245.1 Pterocles gutturalis
TCACAGGTCACATCACCCTGCTTTGAGCAAGGGAGATGTCCCCAAGCCAGCATGTGATGCTGACACTGGCATAGAGATGATGAAAGGAGGAAATTCCTGGGAATTGTCACTGTTGGAGCATCCCTGCCTGTCCTCCTGGCATGGTGCTCATCCCCAGCCCACACCAGTCACACCACAGCCAAGCTGCTGCTCTTGTCACCCCTTTTAAGGCTGTCACTTGTCCCCAGAGCTGCCCACACTGCAGGGCTGGGACCCGCTCCAGGAGGAGGGCGGCTGCTCCGGCAGGACTGGGGAGCCAGCCAGCGTGATGTGTGGGGCTGTCCCCGGGGAGAGTCCCTCTGTACCCCTCCCTACCCCTGGGCAAAGCCCCCCCCAACTCAGCGAGCCCAAACCCCCGCAGACCCTCCGGCATCCCCAGCCAGCCTCTTGCGGAGGGTGAGGAGCGATACCGCCAGATACAAACCTTCAAAGGAGACAGTTTCTTCCAGAACAGGGTTTTGGGGTAATTTTTGGAGACGAGCATCTCAAGTCACATCACACCCTGTGCTGCTTCCCAAAGCCATCCCAAAGGATTTGTCACCGGGAGGCTGGATCCAGCCCTGCTGCCCCTGCT
>NW_010125240.1:5905-12272 GCF_000699245.1 Pterocles gutturalis
CCAAGGGAGGCACGGCTGCTCTCACACTGGTTTTTCTCTTTTTTTCCCTAAAAAGCAAAAGGAGGTGCATCATTTTGAATTTATTGGGAGGGGACAGTGTGGAAAAGTCACATCATTTGGACCGGGATTTAAGGACAGGAGTCATCGGGGCCATGCAGAGTTGATGAGAAGCATATAGCGTGTTGTTGAAGCAATAACGAGAGCGTTCGGGGTGAATCATTTAGCAGAAGCAGGACGGAGGGCATTGAGGATGGGAGGAACCTGTAGCCGAGATTTTGGGAAGAACAGGTTCATCGCAAAAACCAATTGACGCTGGAGAAAGCCAGACAGATCCAGGCAGCCCGGTGCTCTGCAGCCTCTCGGCCGCTAGCCCGGCATGCTAGGATGATATACAGCCCCATTTGCCTTCTGATCCATTTCCCCTTCCCTGAGTTTCCAGGGGCCGGGTTGGTGTTTCTCTGGGCTGAGGACCCCAGAGGTATCGAGAGCAGCAGCAGTGATGGGCAATGCTGGTGCTGGGCGATGCTGGTGCTGGTTTAACGTCAACCAGCAAGGTGGCCTCCATCTGACTTCTGTGCTTTATTTTTTTGGATGCTGTTAATGGGCACACCAGCACCAGAAAACCACCCAGGGCATCCACAGATCAAGGATACATCCTAAAAATCTGAGGGTCATAAAGCTCTGCGAGGTGCCCCGGAGCAAACCTTCCCTGGTGACCATCTCACGGCTCTGATGACACACGGAGAGCCAGCACCACGGGACAGGGACCATCAACCCCACATGCATCCAGAGCCTGGGGACCTGGATGTGTCGAGGTTCCAACAGCGACACGGGAAATAGCGCTGCCGATAGCCAGGACCAGCGCTTGCCAGGCAGCAGAGACCACCGCCCAGCATCCTCCGGGGACCCAACCCGCATCCCTTGGCACACACTTGCCTCTGGTCAGCCGAAGGATGCTGCAGGGCGAGTGGGACCCAAAACCCCTGGATCTGAACATCTCTCCCTCCCTCTGCAAAGCTTCCGAGCGCAGCTCCACTGGCAGCTCTCAGCCAGTTTCCCAGCACCAAAGGCAGCACCTGATCCCTGCCTCTCCCAGTCGCTGTTTCACCAAATTCCCAGCTCCCGGCATCCTGAGGCTTCATGGGGACCTTCAGCTTTTAAACTGCATTTCTGGTGCTCTAGCTCCAAGCAAGCCAGGAAACTCTCGCACACCCATGGGGCAATAAAACCCCTTGAACACCCATATTTTGAGACACCAGCACCCCTCACACCGCCGTCCCGCACAGCGATTAGACACACAAATATTTGCCGCAATCTGTTTTCTATCTCCGCGTCCCTCCTGGGCTCGGCTCACCCCTCCCGGCCCAAGGAACGCCGGCATCTGCTCCTGCTTAAAACACACTTCTGCAAACTCCTTGGCTTGTTCCAAAAAGGAGGGAGATGGGGGAAAAGACAGCATTTGGATTTGCTGGCTTTTGTGGGTTTGGGTTTGTTGGTTTTTTTTAACTGATTTTTAATTTTTTTTTATTTTTTTTTTCAAGGAGGGTTCGTTACTTCTTCCTCTCTCTTTCTGTTCCTGCTCAAGATGGAAAGTTTTGCTTCAGCTCGCCCTTGTGACTGGAAAAAGCGCCAGTTCATCGCAGCAGAACAAGGGGGCTGTTTCTTCTTTTCTTTTTTTATTCCAGAGTTCTTAGGAAAGCATTTTTACAGGGAGGCTGCCGGGGAAAGGCAGGAGCCAGGTCTCTGGGGAAAACCCTGGCAGCAATGGGAGCACTGAGAAACCATGAGGACCGAGATGTGGTGGGGATCCAGCTCGGTGGGTTTGGGAGAGAGAAGAGCCTGGGAGAGGGGGACAGAACCACCGCAGAGGGGAGCAGCATCCCCCAGCTGTGGCAGAACCAGCAAAAACCCGTGCTGCGGTTTGGGGCTGGGGATGCTCTGCCAGGAAGGGGGTCCCCAAGGAGCAAAAATGCCAGGAGGCGATTGCGGGTGTCCCTGGGGGTTTGCTCGTACCCAGACACACACGTGTGTGCTCAGGGCAGGGAGGGGATGAGCTCTGCCCCAGGCTGCAGCATGGGCTGTCAGAGCTGGAGCAGATGCGTCGTCTGCTGAGCCCTGCCCCAGGGTTTTAAACCCAGCAAAATGGTTCTTCCCCTGGATTTCCTGGGGCAAAGGATGGTTTGGGAAAGGCGACATGCCCTGGTCCTTCTGCTTCCCCAGATTCCTTCCCTTGCCGCTATCCCGGCGCTGCAGGAAGGATTTTCAGGCTCCAGGCAGCCCCAGTAAAACCCAGTTTGAGACACGCTTTGCATCGACAGCGCACTGCTGTGCTTTCAGCATCTAACTTCACGCTGACAGAGGGGTATCCAATGGGGAAGGCAGAGCCAGCACATCCTCCCCCACCTCCCCTGAGCCCTTGGGGGCTGGGCAGGGATTTCCATCCCCCGGAGGTGACCGCAGCCCTTCCAGGACGGCCAGGGTTCTGGCCAGCTCCCCGCTGCAGGGACAGCCGCTCCTGCCCCAGGTGCCTGCGCTTGCGGAGACGGAGGCTGTCGTGACGGCAGGAGCTGGCACAAGCTATTATACGGGGACCCCAGGGGATGGTGACACTTCTGCGTCACGGATGACAACACTGAGCAGCCTCAGCATCACTGCTCAGACCCTCCCTGCCACCGGAAAATACCTCAGTGGCTACCAGAGGCCACGGGAGAGTTGTCGGGCTGCCAGCGCTTCCTCTCAATCCGTGAAAGTGGGAGGAAGAGGGAAACAGGGAGCACAACGGGACGCTTGTAAAACCCTGAGATCTGTCCATCATAAACTCTGCTCCTTCATCCAGCTGCATCCCAAGCACTGAGCATCTTTGCAGGGTTTATCCCCCAACATCAGGCTCCTCTCCACGCTCCCAGGGGTTGGGATGCATCCACCCTCCTGCCCCAGCTGCAGGAGACCCATCCTGCTGTGGGTGCACAGAGCAAAACGGTGCTTTTCCAGCAAGCAGGCGGAAAGCCAGCCTGCTGCAGTCCTCAAATCCGACAGCTATCACTGGAAAAGCAGCAGAAGGATGTGGCGGAGCCTGCCAGGGCTCAATGCACCAGCTCATGGCTTCGAGCAGGATGCGATTGTGCCCACTCCCCTTCCTCCCCCCTGCAGCCACTTTGGAGCATCAAAGGGATTTCCCTGCACGGGGCAGGGCGACGAGCTGCTCTCGTGCTGCGTGCTCCCAGCATCGCTGGCACGGCTCCTCGTCAGGCATTTGTTAGCACTCGAATGGGAGCAGCAGGAGGAAGGGGGTGGCACGGGGAGCTGAAATAGCTCCTGGCTCTTCCCTGCATCCCTGCACCCTCCTCAAACCTTCCCAGGCTGGGAACTGGATATCCCACTGCCAGCTCATCACATACTCTAACAGATGCATTTATGGGCTTGTCATTTCAGGTTTCTATTTGAGTGCAAGGGAAGCATCAGACCCACAGCCACTGAAGTCCATGTGGACACCAAAACCGGAGCCTAGGTCAGCTCCAAAGGACCCTCGCAGGCTCCGAGTGCCACCAGCAAGGAGGTGATATCCCCATCCCCCTGCACCAGGACCCAGCCCAAACACCCCTGAGCCTGGCCGCTGGCTTTGACTCCCTTTTTTCTTGAAAAAAAGGAAAGCTTGGAGCCCAAAGAAGTTTGCAAACAACACAGCCACACTGCCTGAATCAGTGATGAGGCATCCCAACCCGCAACGGCTTGGATAAATGCAGACCCATATGGACAGAGGTGGTCCCTATGCAAGACCTCATCCTGAGCCTCACTGAAAGGAATTATTGCTGGATCAGTGTGACAAGAAGATCTCCCAGCGCTCTGGCCACAAAGCATCGTCTGTCAGTCCAGGAGAAATACCTGCCCTGGACCAGACCATCCATCAGCATCCTCTCCCTGACCGAGGCCAGTAACAATACAGCAGAAGTCAAGTAAATCAGAGAAAAAACACAAAAAGGAGCTGTTCTGCCCCCACGTAGGGTCCCCTGCCAGCCCTTAATATTTGGTGCCTGTAGCTGAAGCAATTTCCACACCAGGAAGGAATTGCTGGTATTAACCATCCTGCAATACGGTGAAAAACCATCATCGAAAAGAAAGGAGAAAGGGCATTGTTTGACAATCCAGAGCCCAGGCTGGAACGAGTTAATCCCAGCCTGTCACTGAGATCCTCCCCAACCGTTTCAGTAGGATTTCAGCCCCCTTTCAAAGGGGGATTTTGCAATACATTTACTTACATTGCAAAATGAAAAGTAATTTGGAGCTGAGAAATGGATTACGCTCTGCCGAGAAAGTGTTCAACTGGGGTCTTTTGACAATTTGGAAAGCTTTCCTTTTTTCTTCTAAAAAACCATGTTGAAACAGAAATCTGTTGAAACCGATGGTTTGCTATAAACACGCTGGGTTTCAACAAACCTCCATTTTTCAGGCAAAAACAATTTGTCTAAAAATTACCAACCAATTCCGCCTGGGACCGGTCTCGTTGCCGCAGCACGTGGTTCGATATTGCTTCCAAAATGTGCACTGCTCCCCGAGTCCCAGCACGCCACGGAGATGTTTCCATGGCCGTGGGCTTGCAGCAGAGCTTGGCCAGCAGCTTTTTTGGGTTTTTTAGTGTTGGAGGGGACCAAGCAGCCCCCGTGGGCTGGGAGCATCACTCCAGCTTCTCAGGGAAGCCCCAGCAGAGAGGCAGTAGCATCCCTCCTGTAAGAGCACGCCCAGCCCCACGGCTGCTCTAGTCCTCCACCCCCACAGCCGCTACACTATTTTGGGTTTATTAAAGGAAAAATTCTCTAGTTTTCACCTGAAAAGTGTTTGGCATCATTTCACAACCCCGGCTGCTGGGACTCTCTCATCTGTGACCATGAAAGCTGATCAAAGCGCAGGGGAGAGCCGCAGCAGCAGAGCCACGGGTCGATGGGGCCACAATTACATATTGATTTTTTTTTTTTTTTTCCTAGGCAGCTACTTCAATGCCACTGGTGTTCCCCTCCCTCCCAGCCTTCACCACACTCAGTCTCTGCAAGAAAAATCGCCAGGATGGGTTAGAGGAGGAATTTCCCCTGCTCACTAATCTGTCTTTAAATTTTCTTTAAGCTTTGGAGCAGGATAAGCAATTCCCCCGGCTGCACGGAGCCCTGTCCCCTCTCCCCCGCTGGGAACACAATCACACACATTTCCACAGACCCAGTAATTAACGTTGCAAAGCCAGGTTTCCAAACTGGGGCACACAAGGTGTTAGGGCAGCCAGAAGCGGAGGCTCTGCCGATGCCGGGGATGCCAAAGGACGGGAACGCCGCGGTCCCTACCCCTTATGGGGAGGCTGATCAAAGCAGATCCATGGCA
Organism: Pterocles gutturalis; assembly: GCF_000699245.1. Classification (NCBI taxonomy): domain Eukaryota; kingdom Metazoa; phylum Chordata; class Aves; order Pterocliformes; family Pteroclidae; genus Pterocles; species Pterocles gutturalis. Next base: position 11,270 of record NW_010125240.1, read on the forward strand.
TTACCCTGTTAGCAGCCCTGTGCTCTCTCCCCCCATTTGTTCCCCTAATAGGGATTATCATACTTATTATGGGCTTGGACGCCCATGCTTATCGATTCCAACACTGCAGCGGTTTAATCAGGGACCTGAACCATGCTATTAGTGGTGCCAAAGGGTCACCAACGCGCAAACAGAGCCACGAGAAGGACAAAAATAAACCCCCAGCAGAAAGCGATGCTTGGGGAGCTCACTGGCAGGGCGACAGCCAAGTGTCCCCAAACCAGGGTGCTGGCGGTGACATCGGGGAGGGCAGCGGAGTTGCAAGGGGCTGGGAGCGAGGTTTGCTCGGGAATAAGTTGCAAACCGTGGAGCACCTGCGCGGCTGATTTTCACACCTCGCACGCAGGCGCAGCCGGCCGCCTCCGAGCCGCCGTTCTCCTCTCTTCCCCCCCCAAAACCCCCCGAGCTCCTCTCTTCCCCCCCCAAAACCCCGTGAGTCACCGAGAGGTTCTTATGCAATTGTGGGAAAAAGCTCTAATTGCAGAGATAATGCCACGGGAGTGACACATGCCAGCACCGAGAGCTGCGGTGTTCGATTAGAAATTACCCACATCCTTATTTATAGAGCCTGCCTCTGATTCAACCCCTCCCAGCAGGGAGCCAAGAGTCCAGTGTCCCCCCCCACTTCAAAAAGCAGCATCCCCCTCCCCACAGCACGCATGCACCACATCCCTTTCGTGGAAATCACCTGCTCTCTGCTTAAAGTAGCTCTGGGAGCAAATGCAAAATAAATACATTTAAAACGTGAATAACCAGAGATGCAGAAGGCGCTGCAGCATCTCGTCGCCGGCCCTTCCCGCGCTCCCACTGCTGGTGCTCATTAGCAATACAGCATGCACGGGGCAGGCTGCATCGATCTGCTCCGCGATCATTAATTCATAAGCGCGATCATCGATTTTTGCACATGTCCTCATGCAAGTTTTAGCAGCGCGGCCACGTGAGCACCCGCCAAGTCCGGGCATCG
>NW_010125240.1:12720-12921 GCF_000699245.1 Pterocles gutturalis
TCCCGGTGAGGGGGAAACTGAGGCCACAGAGGTGTGTGAGGGACCGATGTCCTCTGCCATGGCTCACCGAGTCCTTGGGAAATGCCCTTTTCACTCTGTGCCTCAGTTTCCCTCTCCCACGCAGATCTCATCCCCTCTTTGCCACGAGCACAGAGAGCCGGGGGTGAGGGGGACCGGGACTGGCAGCCACGGGGTTGGGGG
>NW_010125240.1:13437-13661 GCF_000699245.1 Pterocles gutturalis
AACCATCCCTGGTGCCCCCCATCACCTGGGTGACATGGGGAGGGCAGAGCTGGCACGGGGCAGCAGGGAAGGGGACAAGCACAGAGACAGCCGGAGAGCACGGAGAGGCGGAGGAGAGCTCAGGCAATCCATTTGCGATGTGCATCGATTCCTAATGCACCCGGTAGCCTGCCCGGCTTTTCGGGGAAGCATTAGGAGACTACGCTGAGCAAAGCTGCCCACAG
>NW_010125240.1:13804-21002 GCF_000699245.1 Pterocles gutturalis
GTGCTCGCCCTGGGTGTCCCTGCTACCCAGGAGGGTGCTCCCCTCTCTGCAGCGACAGGGACATCCTGGGGAGCAGCCCCCCCAAATCCCTCCCCACCCTGGTCTGCCCGACTCTTTGCTGCCTGGGTGCAAATGTGGCTGCAGAAAGTGATGTCTGATGGTCCCTACCCAGCAGCCATGGGAAAAGGCAACAAAAGGGACGTTCTCAGGGTGGGGGGGGGACAGCAGTGAGCCCCAAACCCTCGCAGGCAAGTGCCTCCCCGCAGGCAGGGCTGGCCCCGCGCCGCAGCGAGCCCAGCGGCGCCGAACAAAGGCTTTGGCTCTTAAGCAAAGAGGCGAGGGAAAGGCAAACCTCTCCATCCAGCTGAAAGCACCAGGGGAGCGACAGGTAGGTAGAGATAATTACTCCAATTGGAATTTGGGGTAATTACGTTCTGCGTTCCCGCAATTTGCCCCGCAGGGAAGCCTTTTCCCAGCCCCCCGATAAAACAGATTTGTCGTCGGCTGAACACCGGGTCCTTTCCCTGTAATCTTCAAACTCAAACATGTATTTCTCTGATCATAAATTAGCAATACTTGCACTCAGCTCGCTCAAAGCTGTTTCTCTCTTCCCCCTCTCCAGGTTTTCTACATCCTACAGAAACGGAAGATCCAGGCTCCGGCTGGTTATTTTAAACGATGGCGATCAACCAGGCACGCCGAGCGCCGCTCTCCTCCTCCCCTCGGGGTCCGCGGCACACCGACACATCGGCTAAAAACCCAATTTCTTAGGGGTGCATCACCCCTAAACCCACGTGTGGCCACCCAATTCGTGGCTTCAGGTCAATTAAAAAAAAAATAAAATCTAAAGCCATGAGTGGGGAAGCCCTGGGCTGGGGAATGAGAGGGGGAGACCCCCATGCCCAGCAGGTCCTTGTCCCAGCAGCACTGGTGAAGCCCAGCCGGCAGCATGGAAGAGCCACATTTATTGGTATTTTTCTCCATTTCATCATTTCTCCCCAGTCAGACAGCTTGGCGTGCTCAGCCGGAGGATGGGAGATGGTGCAGAACAGAGTCACCTTGGGAGTGATGCTGGAGAAACCCTTCCCAGGACTGCTCAGGGGGAGGATGCCCCCCAGCCTGGGAGCAGCATCAGGGTGGAGGTGCCCCCATTTTGGGGAGACACCAAGCAGCTTCCACCCTACCCCCCAAGGAGGTGACACCACTGTCCCTCCCGGCTGCAACAGGGACATCAGCTCACATGCCATGGGCTTGAGCATCCTCCAGACCAGCCACAACCCCCTGGGCAAGGTGCTTCCACCAGAGACTCTCCTCCATCGGCTCCATCACCCCCAGCCTCCCTGCAGCCCCCCTCCCCAAAACCAGTCCCCTCTGAGCTTTTCCCTCTGCAGGAACTGGGTTAAACTGGGGGGTTCCCCCCCTCCCGGAGGACACGTGCCTCCCGTCACAGAGCCTTTCCCAGGCGTCAGGGCTCCTGTTGACAAGACCTAACGCAATGTTGCTAATAATAGTTGTATCCTGGTGGCATCTCCCACCCTGGAGCAGCTCATGGTGAGGAGTCCTGGAGCCAGGTGGAGGAGGAGAGTTGGGAAAGCCCCGGGGTGCTGCGGGCACCCCCATCCTTTAGTAGCCCCACAGTCAGCTGCAGGGAGGGGGCTGATTTTCCACTGATTATTTTTATACCAAGCATTTGGGGGAAAGGGAGGATGTGAATAGGCAAAGAATGCATTTTCTTCTTTCTCTCCTTTTTGCTGTGTTTTTCCTCATCCTTTTTCCAGTGATGAAGTGGAAACTGAGGACAGGAAAAGCCCAAGCAGGTTTTTTTTTTCTTCCCCCCTCTGTTTCCATTGTTGAGTTTCCCTGAAGGGGCTGGGGCAGCTGTCTGCACCCCGGTGATAATTCATGAACAGCGCTTTCATCTCCAGAGCCCTTGCAGCTCCCATCTAATGAATCCCAGCACTGGGATCCTTAAAAAATAAAAAAAGGAGGAGAGATCTGGAGATGGAGCAGCACCACAGCTCTCCCCGGGTGGCCACTGTTAATTACTCCATCAGTGTCAGGGATGCTCAACCTCTCAGACCCTAAGGCACCCATCAGGATGTCTCTAGATGAGATGCTCTGTAAATACAGGCAGGAAAATAAGTTTCTGGTCAGTCCAGGGGAGCCTGGTCCCAGGCCAGCTTGCTTGGGCTGGGGACAGGGAATGGGACACATCGAACCCAGGCAAAGTCCTGCCCTGATGCCAGGCGGTGGGAGCTCGCCGACGGCTGCATGAGCCGCGAGCTGCACAAGCAGCCGCCCTGAACGATTGCACGCTAAGCACAAATCAGTGCCTTGAGCCAACAGGCAGTGAAGTGCTATAAATAAAGCTGTTATCATCCCTGCCTCGCTCGCTGAGCACGCCGGGCCACCGCGCTTCCTCCCCAACAGCGTTTCAGGGTGATTTCTAGCTCGGAGAGGCCAGGAGCCTGTCAGCATCCACAGTGCGTGGCCTTTTCCCATCCTGCCGTTGATTTTGCACTTGGACAGTAAATCCACCGGTTGCCTGCCCTGGGTGTGGGTCAGGGATGGGGCTGGCACAGGCACAGCCACTGTCCTGGACAGGGAGACCAGTGTTGTATGTGGCCTCTTCCCAGCTTGCTGGGGTCCCAGGGGTGCTCAAAGCCTCCATCCTCCTCCGCCCTGATTCCTGTTTCAGGTCCCTAAGGCCAGCCACCACTGCTCTGCTCCCGACCCGATCCCCCCCAGCCCTGAGAAGCTGCCAAAGGACAGAAAAGGACAGCTCTGTCCCCAGGTGGTGGCCAAGGGACACAGTCCTGCGTGGCACAGGGAGCTCCTGGTCATGCTGGTGGGAGGCGAGCAGAGAAGAAATCTGGGTGAGGAGGGGGAAGCAGGAGGGATGGGCACAGTGATGAGAGAGGAGCTCATTTCCCGCTGGGGAGGAAGACCTGCGGGAGGAAGGCTGAGCAGGAGAGGCTGGAGGCAGCTCACGGATGGGCACAGCAGCACGCTGAGTCCCTGCAAGGATGCCACACGCTGTCCCAGCTCCTCCTAAATCAAGCCAAGGGAAGAAACGTGCTCATGTCATGCTCCCCAGGAGACAGAGAGGCAGAGGAGGGAGAAGGCTGCGGCTCTCCAGGGCCTGAAGACTTTCCTGCCTCTGTTTTTGGTGTCGGTTATTGATGCAGGGCTGGGGCTGGGAGGGGAGAGTGGAGGGAGAGGGCAGGATGGGGGATGAAGGGGGCCCATCTGGAGATGCTTCTCCCAGAGAGCGGCAAGATGCTGAGCTGGCGTGAGCTCGGGAGCTGACCGAGACGTCGGCTGTTAGAGCCAAGCAATCAATATGTGAAAATCCAGCCCTGGAGAGGAAGGTGACCTTGAGCGGCAGAGAGACGGAGGGAGGAGAGCTGCATGAATTACACCCAGACGCTCTCCGGGTGAGGGAGGAGGGATGGAGGGGAAGGAGAGGGACAGGCAGGACGTGAGCCCTCTGCCGAGCTGCTGCAGAGCCCTCTACATGCCCGGGGAGGGGACAGCCATGGGTCCAGCCAGAGGGGACCAGGGGAGGGAGGTTAATGCCCGGAGTTAGTCTGCTCCTCCCTGTCCCTCCCTGCACAGCCTGTACCGAGGGGGATGCAGCTCCTTGCACGTACAAAACAGTCTGCGAGCATCCATTTGTCTCATCCATCCCCTCCGACTGGGACTGCTCCCGGTGCTCCCCCCCCCGTCCCACATCATTTAACTGTCTCCAACAACAGAACTGACACCGCTTCCCGTCAGACACCACTTTGAAGCCGCGCAGCTCTTGCTGTTACTCAGCAAACGCTCCTGAGATCAGAGAGATGCTTTGCCTCTGCACAGCTCCGGCTCAGAGCTTCTACCATGGGCCCTGTGCTAATCCTTCTCTCTGGCAGCTCTGCTCCTACCCCTCATCCCCATGTCCCTGCAGCAGGTCCCTTCCTTGGCTGGGCATGTTTGCAGAAGCAGCACGTGTATCTCAGCGGATGCACAGCCCCATATATGCACAGGGCAGGCTGTGCAACCCTACAAAGCCTCTCTGGCACAGAAATGGCTTTAGAACACAGGCAGGTCCCATGACCAGGCTGTGACCTGCCCCTTGGGAACAGCATGAGCACAGGCATCAGCTGGGTCGAGCTGCAGATATCAGGGGATGGAGCAGAGCCAGGACTTCCAGCTGCCCAGCCACAGCCTAAGGGACACAGGGCAGTGGCAGCAAGGGTGACAGAGGGGGTGACCAGGTCTCAGCCACATTGCTGAGCCAGGCTGAGCTGGAGCAGGACTGTCCCACAGGCAGGGGGGGCCGTCAGAGACCCAAGGACACAACGCAGAGCCCCTCTGACACCACTGCCATCAGCAGCTCTGGGCAGCATCCATCCAGCCCCACCAGGTGCTGGGGGAGAGCCGGGGGGCAGCCAGTCCCCATGGAGGGGACAGAGCACTTTGCCAGGGTGGGAGTGGGCTGTGGTGCTGGCAGCAGAAGGGGGGGTTGCTGTTCCCTGCCCCACACTGCAAAGGCAGGCTCTGGTTTCTTCCTCCCCCAGCTCAGCAGCAGCAAGGACACAAGAGCACAGTTAATAACAGCGGGGCTGAGCCCCCAGCAGCCCCCTCCCAGAGCTGAGAGGGGACCTGGGAGCCACACAAAACACAAGAGCACTGCTGAATCAGCTCCCCTCCATCAACCCCCCTGCTCCCAGAGTCACCACATTGCTCTTCAAAAAGTTTGGTTTCTGCAAGCCAGCAGCCCCCTCACCCCCAAACACATCCCTGCACCTACCTCACTCTCCTCCCACACGCAGCTCCTTTTAATCCCTCCTCAGCCAACACCCAGCACCTGGGCTATTCCCCAGCTGCGGGGACATGCCAGGAGCCGCTAAAACCACCCCAGGAGGGAGGCAGACAGCAGAGAGGGAGTTTGCAGTCCCAAGTTCAGGTCAGGATTTCTAATCACTCTGCCTTGCCATCTAGTGGGACGAACGCGAAGGACCAGGGCTCGCCAGTGGGAAAAGTTGGCCAACGCCAGCCCTCTGGAGCCCAGCCTGGCTCGTGGCAATATTTCATCCCACGGGAGCAGATGAGATCACCAGGGGGACAGGATGATGTGAGGGTGTCAGAAGGATGGATGGGGAAGGAGGAGAGATATGGGGATAGACAGAAGAGATAGAGGGATGCAGCTGATCCAAGGATGAGATGACAACAGCATCGATAAATCCTGGCGTTTGAGGTCTAGCCTGAAAGGAAAGGCTGGAATGGCTCCAAATTCCCATTTACCAAGTGCCCTGGCTTTTGGCTGAACATAAACCCTGCCAGAGTCGGGTTTTGCAGGAAAAAGAAAGGCAGAGAGAGGTGATGCACACACACACACGGATGCTCCACTGGCTGCCAGCACACTTGTGCCCGCGCTGTGCCAACAAGGCAGGGTCGCAGACACCAGGACCCAGCAGCATTTCCAGTGTGCCCAGCGATGAGAAGCTGGATCTTCTTGTGAGGTTTTCTCCAGCCGCCTTCGTTTGACTCCCCGGGCCGGGAGGATGTGGGCTGAGCTCAGTGGTTTCAGTTTGGGATTTTGGATTCTCCAGGGATGTGTCATCCCTCTCACGGTATGCGTGTTTGTTACATGTGTATAAAAATATAGAGGATGAATACATTATATTTAAAATATCTCACCACTGGGCAGCTCTTTTAGGGTGTTGAAAGCTGGGAAGATAACGAGATAACTGTCTCCCAGTGACTCTCTGCTGCCGGACCCAGGGCTCGCAGGCTCCGGTGCTGCTCCGGGCTTCCTCTGCAGCTGAAGCACCCCCAAACTGCAGGGACACCCCCACTCCGGGCACAACTCATGCTGGAGACCCCACTTGGTGAAAAAAATCCGAGTCCCTGGGGGGGGTCAGGGCTCCCCCAGGGCCGTGGGGTGCAGTGGGTCTGGGGTGCTGGAGGATTCTGGTTGCTCCATGCTGAGGTTTCCCATCGCATCCTCTTTGGGAGCACACGGGGACAGCCATGGGGACAGCCCTGCTGTGGGCACAGCTCCCACCTGGGTGGGCAACGCTCCTCCAGAGCCTCGCAGACCCACCCCATGGACCTGGGGACAGCTGGGGGGACAACCTGGTCACTGATGGGGTCAAAGCATCCCCTCTCTGGAGCAACACAGCTCCTGGTCCCTGGCCAGGAAAGCCTGCAAGCAGACACAGAGGGGTCTTCCCAAGCCCCCAGGAGGGAATCGAGGAAGAAGTGGGACAAGGGGAAGTGTCCATCTCTGCAAAGCAGCGTGGTTCACGGGGCAGATGCTGGGCTGGGGGAGGGCTTTCTGCTGTTCTCGCTGTTGGGAACAAGACACTGAATACATTTTTTAAATCTTCATTTTATTAGAGCTGCGTCCCCACCCTCCATTTGCTCCAGAACTGAGTCTACCTCCACACAGAGGCTCAGCTCACACCAGGGTTAAATCCGTCTGCCCTAACCCCGCATTTTCCATGGGGCACCAAGGTCCAGCGTGGGGACACGGGGGGTCCGGGAATGCTCGCCCAGGGCTGCGGGGCTCAGAAGAAGTGGCCGGTGGGCAGACGGGGGAGGCAGAAATAGGCGTTGGGGAAGAGGCTGAGGTTGATGGGGTTGCCGTCGAGGCGGATGTCCTCCAGCGCCCTGCGGATCTGGCTGTGGTCTTGGCTGTCGCAGAACGTGTCCTCGTGCATGGTCTGGATGTTGTTGTTCTGGCCAGGGAGGGAAAGGGCAACATCAGATTCAAAGGGATGGGGAGGAGGAGGAAGAGGAGGAGGAGGTGATGATGGGCTCTGAGAGACTCGGGTACAGCCAAGGCTGGGTCCAGGCTCGTCTCACCTGGAGGTGCAGGGAGCGCAGGCTCTCAGGCAGGGGTGCGGGGATATAGTCCAGCTGGTTATCGGACAGATGGAGAAACTGCAGCTGCTTCAGGTCCTGCGGGAAGAGCAGAGAGATGAACCTCCCTGCACCCAGCCCCGCCCCGGCCCTCTGCACCATCCCCGTTACCCCTCAGCGTGGCAGGTTTGGGCTAAAACCAGCCTGGATTCATCCACCGACCCGGCAGCCCCAGCACCCACCCGGAAAGCCTCCGGCCGGAGGCCGGTGCTGGGGATCCTGTTGAGTCGAGCATCCAGGCGGACGATGGTGCGGGGCAGCTCCGGAAGCGCCGTCAGCCTGTTCT
>NW_010125240.1:21076-23128 GCF_000699245.1 Pterocles gutturalis
TATTCGCTTCAGCTTCTCTGGGGGAGAGGAGGGAGGAGATGGACAGGGACCCACGCAGAACCCCTGATTCCCTCTGTGCCCTGTTGCAGAGCCCTGCCCTTCCCTCGCCTCGACGTACTCAGCCCGGTGAAATCGCTGGCCCGGATGGTGCCGATGCGGTTGAAGCGGGCGTACAGGTAGGTGGTCTCCGGCGGCAGCGGTGGGATGTGCTCCAGGTCGGCGTCGTCGCAGTAGACGGAGGTGCCGATGCACAGGCAGCGCAGGCAGCTGGGGAGGGCTGGGGGGCAGAGGCACGGCATGGGACGGCATGGCATGACATGGGATGGGATGGGACAGCATGGCATGGTGTGGGATGCGATGGCACGGCATGGGATGGAATGGCACCGGATGGCATGGCACAGCTCCTGCACTCCCCCCGAAGCAATGCAGGGAGATGGGAGGACGTCCCCAGCCATGGGTACACAAAGTCTTAGCACCCAGCTGTCACAGCCCCACCACCTCCATCAGCGTAACAGCCCAGGGCACCTTATAAAGAGAAGGGCCAGAAACCCCCAGCCAAAAGAGCTGCTAATAAATGGAGCTGCTCAGGGCCAGATACCTCCCACGGGAGAGGGGGAGATGCAGGGAGATGCCAAACACAGCAGCGTTACACCCAGGACTTGCTTGGCCCCCTTATTTTTTTTTACACAGAAGGAAATGGAACAAAAGAAAATAGTTTTGCGTTGAGCAAAACATCTGTCCCAGCTGTGTGAGGGTCCCAGCAAGCCGGGCAGGGGAGGCAGGAGGGGTAAAGCTGTATCCTGCCCCATACATGCTCTCTCTCCTCTCCCCCAGCGCCCGCAAGGCTCCGCATCCATTAGTGGGGGAGTTCAAAGCAGCAAGGCAACAATTTCCCTTTGCCTCCTACTTAATTTGTCCCAGTCCAGAGTGACAGAAAATGAATAAAGATATTTATCCCTCGCTACAGGATTTTAATTGTCACTAATCTAATTGCTACTCTGTCCTACTGTCGCAATGCCTCTGCTCATTAAAATGTTGCTGCTTTGCTGGAGCTCTTGTTTCCCAGAAATGTCTCGCTGCAGCCCGCCTGCCTGCTGTGTGCTGAGACGCACCCCCAGCGCCCCGGGCAGAGCAAACAACTGCTGCTGGCTGCTGGTGGCCAAAGGATTTGCTCCCTTTACTCCAGAGCACCAACCCTGCCACCCCTGGGACACGTGGCTGCATCCCACGGGAACCAAATCCTGCTGGCTGCACCTTCGGGGTGCACCTGGGGGTCCGCACTCACCCTGCGCGGGGATGGGTGCTGGGTGGATGGGGCTGGCGGCGGTCAGAGGCTGCAGCTGTGGGGTTTCAGTCGTGGTACCCTGGTCTGGGAGAGCCACGGGGTCCTTGGGGCGAGGAGCCAGGGTGCCAACCTCGATCTGCAAACACAGCCTGGGCATGAGGGCTGGGGCAGCAGTCCTCCCGCTTCTCTCCGGGGCAGGAGGCACTGGTCCAGGGGTCAAGGGCGCCGGGTCAGTCTTATTGGAAAGCCAGCTCCTCCTTGAAGAGTTCCCAGGGTTTCAGGAGTCCCCCTCCCCATTTGCTCAGAGGGATGCAGAAGCCTTACGACCCAGCTCCCTGCAGCGATGCTCTGGCCAGGCACTGGCGGGGGACAGGGAAGCTGGTGGATGCTGGGGTCAGGTAAAGCCTTTCTGCCACCAGCGAGAGCGGTGGAAGAGCCATCAAGGCTCGTAGGCTTGTGCAAGAGGCTGGTTCTCCAGCAGTGCCCATCCGTCCCTTGGACCAAGCCCCCATCTCGAGATGCACCCAGGGAAGCCCTGCCCTGCACACCGGGTGCTCTCCTGTGTCCCCCTCACCTTTGGAACAAGGTCCCCATAGTCGTACAGCTCCTCATAGTTGCTCAGGTCAAGGATCTCACCGTAGTTCTCCAGTGTCAGGTCGTAGTTATCCAGGTCCAGGTTTTCGTAGAGTGCAAGGTCAGCTTTTGCCTTCTCTGCCTTCCTCCTCTCCTTGGCTGGCACAGCCCACGCTGCCCCCAGACACAGGCTG
>NW_010125241.1:0-633 GCF_000699245.1 Pterocles gutturalis
TCCGGAATTCGCGGCGTGGAAGGAATGAGGGCGCCCGGCCTTAACTCTGCCGCCACCGGCGCCAGCGTCACCAGCGGCGTCACCAGTGTCACCGGTGTCACCGGTGTCACCATTGGCATCGCCACCGGCACGGTCACCGCGGGGCTTGGGATGACCTGGGGTGGGGATGTCCCTGCGGTGGTGCTGCGACCCGAAAGGGGTGTCACCACCCTGGGGGTTTGTCACCATCCTGGGGACTTGTCACCACCCTGGGGGTTTGTCCCCACTCAGGGGGACTGTCCCCACTCAAGGGATTTGTCCCCACCCTGGGGACTTGTCACCACCCTGGGGGTTTGTCCCCACTCAGGGGGACTGTCCCCACTCAAGGGATTTGTCCCCACCCTGGGGACTTGTCACCACCCTGGGGGTTTGTCCCCACTCAGGGGGACTGTCCCCACTCAAGGGATTTGTCCCCACCCTGGGGACTTGTCACCACCCTGGGGGTTTGTCCCCACTCAGGGGGACTGTCCCCACTCAAGGGATTTGTCCCCACCCTGGGGACTTGTCACCACCCTGGGGGTTTCTGTGCCCCCCTTCCCGCTGTTCCCGGTGTTCCCGGCTCTGGAAAGGCGATCAGGGGACGGGCCAAGGCAG
>NW_010125241.1:927-1319 GCF_000699245.1 Pterocles gutturalis
GCCCTCCCTGTGTGTTTGTCCCCACTCAGGGGGACTGTCCCTACTCAAGGGATTTGTCCCCATCCTGGGGTTTTGTCACCACCCTGGGGACTTGTCACCATCCTGGGGTTTTGTCCCCACTAAGGGGGACTGTCCCTACTCAAGGGATTTGTCCCCATCCTGGGGGTTTGTCACCACCCTGGGGACTTGTCACCCCCTGGGGACTTGTCACCACCTGGGGGCTTGTCACCATCCTGGGGGTTTGTCCCCACTCAGGGGGACTGTAACCACTCAAGGGATTTGTCCCCATGCTGGGGTTTTGTCCCCACTCTGGGGACTTGTCACCACCTGGGGGTTTGTCGCCCTCCCTGGGGGGGTCTGTCCCCACCCTGGGGGCTTGTCACCATCCTGGG
>NW_010125242.1:0-23005 GCF_000699245.1 Pterocles gutturalis
GGTTCGGTGCGGGTTCTGCTGCCCGCCGGGGCTGAACGTGCCCTTCGGCTGCATAACCGTGCTCCAGGGCTGCGATGCGATGTCCTTGAGTGGTGAGGCAGCGGTGGAGGAAACAAGGGTTTTCTGGTTTCCTTCCTCATGTGCAGTGGCCTTCCTGTCATAAACTGTGACAGCGGTGACTCTGCAAGATTGATGTCTTTCGTGTAATGTAAGGATCTGACTTTCAAAGAGGCAAAGCATACTAACAGTGATGTGATGGAACTCAGAAAGAAGAAAAAAAATTGTTCATTAGTATTCAAGAAAAAGCAGGATCATTAATAATGTTAGGTTAAGTGATCTTCTGGCACTAACAAGTTTGCTTAAAAAAAATAACGGGTAAAACATTTGTTTAATTTTAGGACATGATGATACATGAAACTTCCTAACAGTGAGAGTTGTGGAAGAATGATTCCTTCTTACAGTATAATAAAATTGCTTTTATATGTAATATCTGGTAATATTTTAACTACATTTTTAATCTATTAAATTTATTTCTGTAAATATTTATAACATACTATTATCTCTACCTTATGTCTGTAGCTCTGTTAATCATTCATTATTAATAAACTTTCTTTTCAGTTTCCTAATCTAACATGGTAGCACCCTGTTAATTCTCTTTTGTGTATCTTGTAATCTAAAAGATACTGACAGCTCAAATGGAGTGTAATTTCTGTGTTTGTGTGCCACAGAGCAAAGCAGAGAGAATTTTTGTTCTGTCCTGTGACATGGTGTGGAGTTTCCTTAGTGCAGTTTAGATCAGGTTAACACTTTTTTGTTTTGGTGGTGGTTTGGGTTTTTTGTTGTTGTTTTGCCCTCTCAGTGGGCGAAGGGGGGGGGGGCAGTTTCTCAGTGTAGAAAGTGAGTTGTTTAGGAATTGTGACTTTTTTTTTTTAAAGAACCTTCAGAGTATGAACATGCTGAACGTAATAGCTAAGCATGCATGTGATTTGTTCTAGTTGTAATGTGTTTATTTTATTAATTGCTGTTTCACTCTCATATCGAAGAAAGGAGACAATATGAAGATGATAATGTATTTTAAGTAGCATCTTGTTCTAGCGTCACAAGTGGAGCAATTGCAATTTTAGATCAAATGTGGAAATTTATTGCTACCTTTGTTCCCATTTTGACTGCTGGAGATAGCCATATGTATAAAGCCTAAATTATTCTGGACTCTTTTTGTTATTTCATGTGTTACAATGTATAATTGTTTAATAATTAATTTCAGGTACTTGAGAACTCCAAGGGATTAAGCAATTATGCTGGAATGCCTTTGGTCTAGAAATAGATTTTTCTCCTAAAGCTTTTACAGTTCAAAATAAAGCTACCTATTTTTTTTCCCCCCCTCTTTAAAGCTTTTTAAATCTCTCTGCTTTTAGAGACTCCTCTTGGCTTTTAGCTTCTCAAAGGAGGCATTGGCGTTAGCTGATCACATACTGTGATTTAGCTTGGGGATCGGACATCATTTAACTGCTAAAAGTAAAGTATTTCCTCCGGAGTTCGTGATAACTTGTACCTTTTCCAAGAATAGTTAAGGGCATTAGTTCTTGCATCTTGTCCAAACTGTAGGTAGGATAAATGCATGCTCTCAGCTTAAATTGTCAGTTGTGTAGTCAACATATTTGAAGACTACTAAGTGCCAAAAATAGCCATTAAATTGTTTTCAGTAGCTGTCAAAAATCTATGTACCTCGGTCATTCAAATAAATGTGTTTTGTGCTGGTAAAAGTTTACTGCTAAAATGTACTGATATGGTATTTGTTATTTGACAAGCTCTTTCACCTATGATTGAAAACTTGTACCATTAGGTGGGCTGGATTTCCTCAACTACGCATTATTAATAGTTTCCTAAATTTTCCTTTATGATTGTCAGCTTTACAAAAATTATATTACCATTTGCCTATGTAATTTTACCATTTCCCTATGTAATTTAAAAGATTAATTTTGGTTTGCTCAGAACAAAATGGGTACTTTGCCTGTGTAAAACAGGGCCTAGACTAGAGGCCTAGACAAGAGGACTTACAACCTACTCCACTGAAATTAGCCTCTTCAGTAATAAGAAAGAAATAAGAGGCTACTGTGATATAAATAATTCAGTAAAATTTCTGGGTACCTTCTATTTAATTTTAACAATAAAATATTTTGCAGTGCACACCACTGTGGTTCTATGGTTAACTACTGTCTATCATAACCCTTACTACGGTAAGATAAACTGACAAGTCAATCTAGAAATCATAAAAAATGTAGAAGAGAACTTATCTGTCTTTAACATTTCCTCCAGTGTTATTTTTTTAAAATCTTCAAGTGGCTCAGCCTCCTGGGAGGGAGCGTGAATCTGAGGCCCAGGCTTTATTGTAGTTTTACCACTGAAACGTACTTTTGGTGGACACCTTGCACACATCCATACTCAGCTTGAATTCTGCAGGTTTCTTGAAATAAAAAGAAACAAGTTAAATTCTTCCCTTTTCCCCAGTGGTACAAGCCCTTTTTTGTTACTGTTCTACAAGAATGGTGTTTGCGTGGATGCTGCGCTGTGTGTACGTAGATGGCCAGTTCTGCAGGGGCAATCTCTCCACCACTGCAGCCCTTGCTTTGCTAGGTGACTCCCTCTCTCCCCTCCCCTTTCAGGTCTCCTTATGACAGCCCCCTCCTTTCAGTTCTCTTTAAAATGTTCAGTGAAAATCCCTCTGTTTTCAGTACGCTACATTAATAATCTTGCAGATATGTATTTCTGTAAAACTAGCTAAAATTAGGTAAACATTAGCATCCCAGAAGGAGGTTTTGGAGTCCCAGGGGCTTTGGGAAAAAATGGTTCAAACACAGCTATGAAATTTCACAAGGGAGTAGAGGTACTAGTTAGGACTTTGTAAGGGAGTGCTTGTCATAGCCTAGTGTTCAACTGCAATGAAAAAAAATTGGGGCAATCTTCTCGGGAAATGAGAAGCTAGGAAGGTACCTCATGCTCTGCCATTACTGTGGTTCTTATGACCAGAACAGCAGCAATAAATCATAAAGAAAAAGATAAATAAAAATGAATGAAGCTGAGATTTTTTTTTTTTTTAAAGAAGCTGATACAGAGATGTAGAAACATTTTAGGGCCCAGAAGGACCCAGTGGAGGAGGGCAACTTCAACAAGTTTAATATACTATCTCATTGATACCTGCTTTCTTTAATTTTCTTCACAGCTTTTGCCAAGTCATTTCCACTCTCAAAATCTTGAATCTTGGCTGACTGACCCAGGCAAGGAACAAGGAATTTCTGGTTTAAAATATTTGGCTTATTTTAAAAGCATTCACTGACAGGAGTAGGCAAAATACGGGGCAAGGGGGTGTACTGAAAAAAAAAGCCAGGATATTTTGAGGTACCAAGAAGTATTTAAGCAGACTTCTTAGACATAACGCAAAACAAAAACAATTGTTGTCAGAAAGTGTAAAATAAAAACAATTCAATTAGGACTACTTGCATTCAGAATAAAAACAAGTCACCAGTATTTCTAAAATATTGACATTTGAAAGGTAATCTAGTGTTTGGGCACTCAAATGGTTTTATATCAGAGCCACTGTAAACTTGATGTTTGGGTTTTCAAGTCTAAAGTGATATGTTTTTGCTTTCAACTCAAAGGCCAGCTACAAAACAAATCAGTTGTATGCTGTTCTGAGAAGCCTGTAGGAGGTAGAACTGTTCCTTGTTTCATATATATTTGAGGTAGTCCCAACAGCTCATCAGCAGTGGCAATATCTGTCTGCTTGGTGAGCTGTGACTTTCGTTGGTCTAGATATCCTTTGGCCGTATTGAGAGACAGGGGCTGGCAGCAGCACACGAGGAGATTTTCTTCTTTCTTTGTTGTAGCACTGGAGAAGAATAGGTATTCTTGATAGTTCCCCATTTTTGCTATTCCCTTAAACCTAATGTCTTTCTATGGTATCACTTGGAATATCCATTAAAGGTATTCCCCAAAATACATGGTCACAATAAGGCAAAGGGATAATTTTTTTTTTTTTCAAGTGTTCCTTGGTAATTGCAAGTCTAGGGCATGCAGAGGCAGGGAATGAAGGAACATATGCTGTAGGAGAAGGTATAAAGATAGATGTCCTGGAAAAGACACCAAGCTTTGGGCAGACTCCTTTGGCAGTGCATTCCAAAGGTGGCATGGAACTGCTAAAACCTTTAGTCCAGCAGCCATCATACTGATAGGGCAGCCTTTTTTTTTTCTTACCTGTTCTTAAGATGGGATTGTGTTGTATAGTGCTGTTCTTTTCACTTGAGCCTTTAAGTCTTTCCTCTATCGGCTTGTCTATGATGCAGTTTTGAAAGACCCTCAAGTCTCATCAGCACACAGGTGTAGCATTTTGATGGGCTCTGTTGTGTCAAGCATTGCTGAGGTTTTGACAACAGGGAATCCTTCCCTTTTCCTCTGCTGGTGATGTTTTTCTGTTGATCAAATTTTACAGCAACAATAATAGGAATACTTAACATGCTGAGAGTTGATCTTGTGAAAAGACAGCTCAATCTCACTTGTCTGAGGACAAGCGTTGCTGTTAATTCTTTGCTTCTTAGTAGAATATTCTGCTCTTTTACGGCACTGTGGAGCTGACTGAGTGAACCTGATTAATGATCTTGGGAGCCAAAGGGCAGTGTTGGTCTGCAAAAGTCACCAGTAAGGATGTGCCAGTACAGGAAAATGGGTTTATTGGCATATTTTCAAAAACTCATGTGTTCTTAAAAATATGAGGAATGTGATTCTTCCTTGGGCACCAATTTTAAATATGAGTGATGTGGGTCAGGTGGTTTGTTGAAGGGAGTTTGTGTTATGCATGGAAAGGGAGAACTGAAATTTCTGTATGTTGCCAGGAATTGTGGTCCTGTGTTACAGGTTATACTTAACTTGTTTAGGCACCTGTTTGTCAGCTGCACTTCATGCAGATTTTTCTCCTACTGCCAGACCAATAGCCATCTAAGGCTGCAAATTACCAGAAAGCAAACATCATTTTTGGTGTTCCAAAATGTCTTGACACATAGCTTCTTGGCTTCTAGGTGCTCATTTCATTGTCCCTGTCTTCAAAGATTAATTGGTCACTGAATATGTTCTATACTTTTTTTTTATGTGTGTCAGTCATTCTTTAGACTTCCTGTTTGCTTTGCTGCACAGCAACTGTGCCCATAAGTTTCCAAATAACAGAACAAGCCTGTCTGCTCTCACAATGGTCAGAGTGAAGTCTGTCAGCTGAGTGACTGTGATGCTCAAAGTTTGGTGTTGGAAAATCAGAAAGCAAAAGATTTTGGAGATAACAGAGGTAAATGGGCTGGGGGAAGCACACTCTAAATAGATGCAAAAGAGAAAACTAATAGGATAGAGCTGTTAGAACCATGGAAATATTTCCTTGTATTCTGTAGTGCCCCGTGATTTTTGTCTTCCTGAAACACTCGTTGAGTATTGCAGTGAGGTATCATGATGCCTGTTTACAGCACAACTTATTGTTTATTAATGCAGTATCCTCACTGTACTGGGAGATGTTTGCTGCCATGAATTTAATAGAAGCTTCTCATATAGACTTAATTTCAGTATGCTAATTTTAAATCTTTAATAATTTCATAAACTTGTTACATTCCCACTGAGCTTATAATAAATTCTAATTTTGTACTGTACAATTATTTCATAGTGATTATTAAGGTCAGCTTTTATTTTTACTGTCCTAATTTCTGTCTGCTGTCCATTCTGTTACAAGATTTTTTTTCCCTTTCCTCTGTCTGTAGTTGGGTGCAGTCTCCTATGACTATATCTGGCTTTTTTTTTTTTTTTAATCTCTGTCTTGATAAATCACTTCTTTTGGTTATACAGTTAATAATTGGTCACACAGCAAGATTTGTTTTTGAATTCACTGTGTCACATTGTTGTTGACCATAATTTGGCAGTGATAAGTATTATGGTAGTAAGTAATAGATTGAGTAAAATTCCATTTATCAAAGCTACTTTCTTAATACATTAATTTATTAGAGACCTGTATAGGTTAGGGTAACACTGAGGAACTACTGTCTCAGAATTTGGCATTCTATCTGTCAAAATATGTGACCAAAGAGGTGACTTTATAGGACTGTATGTAAACAATACTACTTTTAGTGCATTTTCCTTGGCATTATTGTTAAAGTCTTTCCGATCCTTGAAGGGAATGGGATTCTCAGGCTTCAGTTTTCTCTGTCCCTCACCTCTTCTTGACTCTGTTTTGTTAGTTTTTGCTAAAGCTGGTTACAAATAACTACAAAAAATACCTGATGGGCCTGCTTCACTCTATCGCTCTTATAAATAATCATCTTCATCTGTCCTGTACGTTTTCCAAAACTAGAAGGTACATCCCATCTCCGCAGCCCAGTCTTGAATTTCCTGTGCTGATGCTGTGAATCACTCCTAGTGGTTTAGAGAGGCTGAGATCTCTCAGTTAGACTAGAAGAATGATAATTAATATGTACTGGTCTTTCATGACCTGACTGACCAGCAGAACTGACAGTGCTGTAATGTGCCTTGTAACCTTTTAAGGAATTGGGTATACCTTGCTTTCATGATACCCTGAGATTGTTTTAAAGGGTGTATGAGGCATTCCTTTGCCTTACTGATTGTTGCATTTTTTTTGTGTTGTACATGAATGTAATCTCTGGGTTTTGCTGGGAATAAGTAAAGCAGAATCTGTGAAAGACTTTGCAACAAAATTCAAGTATGATGTTTTGCAAGTATGGGCTGGTTTCCGTGGAGAACGATCAGCATTCAAACCAAAGTCTGATGCTACTGTTTAGTTAAATAGCATCAGAGATACTGAACTTCGCTTTATTATGGAACATATAATGGATTTTCTGTTGCTTTTTGGACCTTCTTCCTTTGGTTTCATGCACTCAGTATTAAAATTTATATATGACTGATGTTGGAACACAGCTCAGAGGATAGAGACATGATTTTATTTTGGAGAGGATGAGTGCTTTAGTTCATTGCTTTAGTTCATTGCCAGATGTATGTCAGTGTTTGTTGGGGTATCACTGGACAATCTTAAATCCACATTGTCAGGCTTTGGCAATATATTTCTTAGACAACCAGCAGTGGCAACAGTGAAGAAAACCAAACTCTTTATATGTCTGTGAAAGGTAAACCTAGTCTCAGATGCTCTATCCAGAAATTGCTTGTAGTTCGGAATTCTAATCCTACCCCTGGTTTGGGCTTGTCATTTTCAGAATAATTTAGATATGCATGTTGATTTTAAAGAACTTTGAAAAATCGCCACTTCGGTCAGTCACTTCAGGCTGCCTATTGAAAGGATTATCTGGAAGACACTCTCTTCTTCATGGATTCTTGGGTTGCCATTTTGCCTAGACAGTCAGCTCAGGGGTTTTGTTTGATTTGAGGTGGGGGGAGGTGTTTGGGTTTTGGGGTTTGTGTGTGTGTGTGTGTTTTGTTTGGTTTGGTTTTTGTTTTTTTCTTTTCCTTCCTCAGATTTTCAAATTTTGTCTTGGCTGGACTCCATCTTCAGGGTCATCTTTCTTTTGTCTCAGATTAGGGGTGGTAGGAATTCCAACAAGGTGTATCTCTGATGCGTCCTTTTTTCCTGTTGTGCTCTGCAGTGCTTTGACCTCCTTTGCCATGAAAGCCCTTTAGCTGCAGTTGGGAGAGTGGTAAGCCTGGGTTCCTACCCAGGCTAAGTCAGTGTGAAAAGGAAGTCTCTGCTTCCTTTTTCATCTGCTCAGGGAGTGGTGGGTAAGGAGGAATTGAAAGAATGAGGGAGAAGATCACAAGAGACCATGTTTCCTTCTTACATGTAGGCTGTTATCTCACGGGATATTACCTCTGAATTACTGAAAACAAAGGTCTGTTCTGAGGACAAGGTTTGGTTAAACTATAATGTTCATGTAGAGAAATGCCAACCCTTCAGGGCAACAAGAAGTAAAAGAATATTCCAATCCATCCATTTTATTGAGCTGTTTTCTTCCTAGTACATACATGTGCTGCTCTGATACCTTTTTCTGTGCTTGCAAGTCACATGGGTATAAGCTTACTTTTCTTTTTTTTTTTTTTTTTTTGGTTACTCCACACTGTGTAATCTTGGAAGGGTCTTGCAGGGAATGTGTTATGGGTCACTAGAAGTGCATGCTTCACAAAGAAAGAGACCAAATCTTCAGAACTTTGAAATTACCCTGGAACTCATTTAAGGGGGAATGGCCTCTAAAAATACATAGCAAAACTGAAAAGTACAAATAGTTCCCTTTCTTTTGGTACACCTTACTCCCAGTTCGTGTGCCCAGTGTCGGTATTTGGCTGTTATGCCATTTGCCCAGCAGGTTAAGTCCTTGATTTCCGTTAGTTTCAGTAGTCAGCGTGTACACTGTGAATCACATATACATGGCAAAGACCCAGTTTGTAATTCAAAAAGCGGGAGTTTATTCAATCTGTTCCTCTTGGCTAGGACTCTTATCCTGGCTTGTGGTCTTATTTACAGTGTGATGGCAGAGTTACTTCCAGTCCAAAGCTCTGTAGTGATATTGTCTAAATGCTTCAGGATGAGATATGGCTGGAGATCTGTGGAGAGCTGAACTTAATTTAAAGTCTGCAAGAGCTATCTGTTATTTTTAGACAATTTTTTTTTTTAATAATGTAAAATGTAGACTTTTGGGAATGGAGATTGAAACTTGTGATCTCTCCTTGAGAGATACGGTTTGGTCTTCTGAGCCATCGTATGGATACCCTACTCCTGGACATCATGTGTAAGTGTTTTCCATCATTTTTGATACTATTCAGGGATTATGTAGATGCATAATGATGTACGAGCAGTTTATGCTTTGAAGCCTGAGTGCAGAGCCATGGATTTGGCAAAGAGCTAGGGAAAAGAAGTTTTGGTTAGCTCATGTTCAGGGAGGATCTGTTTCAGGAATCTTTAACCGCACAATTCAAAATATTTGTGCTGATACTGTAGAATATAAGTTTTTATTGTTTTCTCTTTCATGTACTTAAGACAAATTTGTGTCTCAAAACCAGTTTTTTGGGGGATAAACACAATCTTTGAAAAAAGTACATCCCACTGAATTTACAGTGGGATTTAAAATTATTGCATGTTGGCTATCTGGCTGTGTGCAGAGTCATATCCCACAGTTAAGGTGAAGTAAGCTATTCCTCATTCAGTGACTTGTTGTTGCCACTTACATTAGCACACCCAACAGTGAAAATAAGATTTTATGTACTGGCAGTTACTATAGGGCATTTTTCACACAATAACTTGTTACTTTGCAGCAACTTTGGTGTCCAAGTCCTAATATTGCCCCTGCCTTGGGTTGATCATTTTCAGAATAATTTAGGTATGCGTTTTGATTTTAGAGCACTTTGAAAATTTGCCACTTGAATTAGTCATGTTGGCCTGCCTGTTGAGCAGATTACCTGAAGAGTGAAGAGGAAGGGTAAGCAACAAGCACAAGTCAGAACCCTGCTGGCAGTGACACTCGCGTTTGCAGCAGAGTATGGTCTGTCGGCATAGGGCGACTTGAACTGGTCAGCAGAGGCAATGAAAAATACCATGGAGGTGGAGTTAAGTTTAGATGAGTTCTTATCAGGATAAGAAATTTGGTCTCAATATTCTAATAAAAATAGAGACCTAAATACCACTATAGAAAGTCCAGTGGGTAACTCTATTAAATGTGTAACTTCAGTTTGAAAAGCAGTCGTGCCAGGTAATATGTGGGGAAGAATGGGGAATAATAGGGAAAACATAACTATTATGTAAAATGAGTTGCTTTATCCATACTAATAAATAATAGAAACTCCCTCTCAAAAAACTATTGAATAATTGGGGAAGTTTCAGAGGTGACCAAAAATGAGAGATACGAGGTATACACATGTAAAGAGACTGAAAAGATCAGATTCATTTGAGGGGAAAAATGAATAAGAGAGTTACACGTATGTAAATATATGTGGATATACATATATGATGAATCTGGAACATCTGCTGTTACTGTCTTGTAACACAAGAAGAGGGATACATTTTGGTGAGATTCTTACAAAGTGGTTTGTTTTGTTTTGTTTTTTACAGTATATTGAAATCAGTTATTTGGCATTCAAATGTATGGATTTATAATAAAATGGAAATGGATTCTATGTTTTTCCCTAACAAATGCTTCAAGTTAGGTTTAAAAATGTATTTCTGTTTTAAAAACATGTGGCATGAACCCCTCAATTTCAACCACTGCAGGTGAAAGTGAAGGTCTCTTTAGTCCTGCACTTTGTTTTGTTTATTTTTCTTTTTCCCCCCCAATACAGAGCTTCCTGAAGATGTCTGGCTCAGATTGCTTCAAACTGTCTGGATGTTTGCTGTTTAACTGCTAAAGCTTTCCTACCATTTGTTTTTCTCCTGAAGCCTTACTCTATTGAAGGATCAGAATTGGCTGCTGTGGTAAGACTTTTTTAAAGTGGTAGTAAAATGCTAAAAGTGGGTGCAACGTGCCAGTTCATTTTGGTTTTATTTCTTTCTTTATTAGCAAGACACCAAAACAACAAAAAAAAAATTCTTAATGCTGTACAAAACCAGAGGAGTATGATGCCCAACTTTGAACTAACTAACCAACCAAGAAACTTTGTTCTGCATTTTATCTGCTTATACTTGTCCTGTGCTTCTAAGTGAGGAATAAGAATTAAGTCAATAATTCCACATGATCTTTTTCTTCTGTATAGATAAATGTGTGTAACTAATCAAAATGTTGTGTATAAGTGTTTTACAAGTCTTTTCTACATGTTGCATTTTGTTTTAAATGCATTTGGGTTTAATGTCAGTTCAAATTAACAGTATTTAAAATACTTAAGGTGATTTGTAGAATCATAGAAGTTTTGATTTTTGGAGAATAAAAATTGTGAGAAATAAGAAGAGGAAACCTTTTAAACAACAGGTGAGATAGAAAGATAACTGCACCTCTAAGCAGATACAAATCCATAACTGTTTGCTAGATTATGCAACAATACTGTATTTGGAAACTGATATTTCTCCTTGATCTCAACAGCTGCAGCAGTTTTGAATAACCATGTGATATTTTACAAATTTCAGGAATCAAGACCAACTAAAACATGAGAAGATGTATTCAAGATGATCCAGACAGAAGATTTTTCAGTTCTTAGAAATCTTATTTTAGTTTAATATGTAATATAATTTGGCAAAGCCAAGTTCAGTTGCTTATCTTGAAATTAAGACACACCTGTGGCCTTCATCAGAAATGTTTCTAACATTTTCAAGAAAAAATATGTCCCAGAAACTGAGTATGTTTTTACTAGTTTTTGGAATCATTTGGGGTTTGATGTTGCTACGCTACACTTTTCAGTATCCAAGACGCCAAAGCAGCGCTGAGTTGCGTGGACAGATATTAGATCTAAGTAAAAGATATGTCAAAGCACTGGCAGAAGAAAATAAAAATTTAATGAATGGTGGTGGTGGAGCCTCTATGTCAGGATATGGTAAGAGGAAAAAAAATACTAGTTATTCAAATATCTTTTTTTTCCTGAAAACTGTAAAATTACACTTTTTTCTTTTTAGCGTAATATATACTGTTCTTTAAGAGAAAAAACTCTGTTAACTGATTTGATTTTAGTTTATTCACTGAAGTTGAAGATTAAGATGTGCAAAATCAAGCTTGAGACATGAGATTTTTGTTTTCCAATAATTTTTTAGATATCTCCAGATCTATGGCTACTCTTACTTTCAGGATTAGCAGTAATGTGTTTTTTTCTGAATCTTAAGCTAATGAGGAATAAGCACATGCTTGATACAGGAATGAAGATTTTTATTAAATCACTTCAACATTCCAGATTCTTCTTGTGCCTCATTGCTAACTTTCTGCTTTTATTCCTTCTCTTTAATTTTTATCTCTTTAAGTAGTAAAAAAGCAGCAGAAAGCAACATACGTGTTGAGCTTACAGTCTTGAGACTGCAAGGCAATTATGAATTTTGCAGAATCTCCCTTTGTTTTAGAAGTGGCCATTAGAGATAAGATCCCTTGTTTCTAGAGCTTTGATACTTGCTGCATTTTATCTCTCTGTCTGATTTACCTGTGATGAATGTGTCCAATATTCACTGGTAATATATTACTAGAGCCTGTGCCTGTCTTCAAAAATACAGAAAAGATAGTTTTGAGACTACAGTTTTGAGATCTTTTTAGCAAGGCCATAAAAATGTCTTAATGATTTTAACTCTCTGGTCCCTCGTAGCTTCAAGGAGGCTGCAAGGAGCTCTAGTTAATCCCTAGGGATTAGGTTTGAAGAAACTACCTGTGTTCTGCCATAAAGGAGAAATTGTGTCTGTGAAAATAAAGGTAGTACAAAGCTTAAAAAGAAATATTTTAAAATATATATATATATATGTGAAGATTTTTATTAATGTACTTTTATCCCCTTCTTAAGGAATCCTTAAAAGGGTGGGCTCTACCAGTTGTAGGATGCCCTTTATAGGCATTCTGGTAAGAGTACAAACAGCAAAAATGTGTGTGAACTCTTGACTGCTGCTCAGGAGCAAGGAGGGAAGTCTGTGATGACATGATAAGCAGGAAGCAACCCAAGAGGAGGAGGACAGAATCAAAATGTCTTACCCTTTAATTCTTTAATTCATTAAGTTAATACTTTTACCACAGTAGGAGTCTACTTTTTCTTTTCTTTCCTCTTTTCTCCCCCCCACCCCTTTGGTATCTTCAAGGATTTCCTGCTTTTACTGTGTAATTACCTCTCTGTGTAACTTGTTTTAAAAAACACTTGTGTAGTGTAGCTTTCTACTGCTGTGTCTTACAGTGTATTTCCAAATGAGATTTGCCTTCTGAGATTTTCTCTGAAGTTTAATTAAAAAAATCAAATAAAAAAATTAATTCAACTCTTGATCTACATGCTGATCATCAGACTTAAAACTTGAGTAGACAATTCCTTCCCTCAGATTGTTGAGCACAGAATGGCACTACGGAGTACATGACCCACGGCGTGTCATTGACAGCAGACTCTGCTCTGTCACGAATTGTAAAGCATTTTTTTTAAATTTTTTTTTTCAAAGATGACACTACTAAACAAGAACTAGTTAATTTTAAAAGAAGGGACGGACCTGAGATTATTTTTTTAAATTTATTACTAGTGTTTTAATTTTATCTGGGTTACTCCTCTTTTTTCACTTTCATACCTGTGTTCTTCCTCCCCAATTTTTCTGGTTAGTTAAGAACTGATTAGGGAGTTGGGAAGGGAATGAGAGTCTGTATGTGTCTGTGTGTGTTGGAGGGATCTTAACACCTTGTAAAACCTGCTAAGTTTGTTCATTTTTTCCACACCTGAGAGAAGATAGTGATATGAACATTGACAACAGCGTAATTAGCTTTTGTTGAAAGGTCTGTTACCTTTTTTTGTGTTCCAGAATATGGGAAATTTTTTACTGTCCTTTCTCTTGTTTTTCAATCAGTATAGGCCTAAATATATGGAATTTTTTGTTTTACTACTTTGTAGCTTATGTTAAGAAGTGATAAGGCACTTTCTCATGGCAGTTTTTCTGTGGGATAGTTCTGACAGCTGCTAAGAACTACCTTATGTTGGAAAGTAGTTAAATAACATTCTTTTGCTGTCCAAGGCTAAAAGGTGTCATAGCTGGGTATTCTAGTGCTGTTGTCTGGATGAAATTTGAAATATTGCCTTTGAATAGTCACTAGCCCAATGCTCCAACTAGTGATTTTGTTCTTACACTCAAATGTTTAATTGGCTTCATTCACAGTTCACTGTTAGGGTGGTATCTTCCTTGCCTAAAATAAAAAATAAATTGTATTTTGAAAAAAATCAAGCATCTATTTTATTCTATACTTATATACTAATCTGCAGTCCTTCCCAAAAAGTATAGTAGGAAGGATAGCAAGTCTTAAGATGTGAGTATGTTGAAATAGCAGTTATTTTCTACACATAGTAAATAATACGGTTTAATTTGTTTTTTCCATTTCAGCTGATCTTAAGAGAACAATTGCTGTTCTTCTGGATGACATCTTACAACGTCTTGTGAAACTGGAAAGCAAAGTTGATTACATCGTTGTGAATGGCTCAGCAACAAATACCACTAACGGAACTAGCAATCAGGTGCCAGTAACTTCAAACAAACGTGTAAAATCAGCAAGGAACTTTAGATAGCAAACAGGGCCACTTTGTGTTACTAAATCGATGATAGGTAGTATTTAAGATAAGCTTTTTCCTCTGGCTAGGGCAAAACAGTAGTTGACTCTAAAAGAAGTGTAAACTATTCTATTATACAATGTGCTGGATCTATGTAGGCCTAACTTAATGTGCATAGGTTCTCAAAGCATTATTTCATTGCCTTTGAGCAGTACTTCTGAAGTGATCTTTGTTGTCTTTAAAGATATTTTGATATGATTTGATGTAGTATGCCATTGGATAATAACAATAAATGGAAGGCAATGGGGAACTTACAGGTAGGTTTCTAAATATATTTATTTAAGTATAAATATAACATATCTTTTGGATAGGTGAGCAGTAT
This sequence comes from Pterocles gutturalis, assembly GCF_000699245.1. Taxonomy (NCBI): domain Eukaryota; kingdom Metazoa; phylum Chordata; class Aves; order Pterocliformes; family Pteroclidae; genus Pterocles; species Pterocles gutturalis. Next base: position 14,546 of record NW_010125242.1, read on the forward strand.
TGTAGCTTATTCATTTTTTGTGATCTGCATTAAGCCAGGGTAACTGAGGAAAACACATTGTTAGAGAGATGTTAGAAAATGTATATACTGATAATATTTTGTTACTCATTTATTGAAACACTATTAAATTGAGGATAGCATTGGCAGTAATGTTTTAAAATTGTGACCCAAAGAATGTATTTATTTGCACTATCTGTCAGAATAGCTAGAGAGAATTTACTGTATATTTAAGAAAATTAATTATAATAGAAAAACATCCTAGGTAGTAACACTGTCCAGGTATATCTTTATGCCGGAGTTAGGGCAGTTAGATTATCAAAAGCAAATTGTAATCTGTGATATCTTAGATTATTATTTCTTACAAAGATATTTAAGTGTATGTATTTTGTAATTGCAGATAAAATTATTTAAGTGATGGAAATGAGTTTTGGAAATGTGAATACTGTTTATTTTTATTCATTGCTGTTTCTTTTAAACTTTTTAGTACCTTGGAGTTTGTGATGAGTGTAGCACACCATCTCCCTGAATTGCTTTTTTAATCAGGAAGAAAAGCAATGAAGGGAAACAAGACATCTCTGCATTTAACAGAGATATATGTACTAAGGGTGTCTTATCATAGAGTATTTGAGAGCTAAAGTAATGTTTGCCTTATGTCTAAGTTAACCTTACAGCAAAGTGAATTGCAGTGTAGATGCACTGTATTTGAAAATGTTACTGAAGTAATATTAAAGAGAAAGTGCCACTGAGCCTGTTTTTTAAAATGTACTGAATGTTTGCAGGGGGGAGGGAGGGTGTGTTGAGGGACTTTTCCCAAAAGTGTGCTGTGAGTGAGTTTTTGGGTGGGGGTGGTGGTCTTAATCCTATATCAAGGGAAAAAACACACCAGTAAAACCGGAGGTGCTGAATTATATACCATCCAAAGTTATGTGTTTTTTCTTTTCTTCTATTTCCCTGGTTATATTCTGGACTGTTATAAAGGAAAAATACACTTACAACCTTAGTTTGTATCCAGATTATTTTTTTTTTTCTGTCACATTGTGTGTAAACATGTACTTGCTTAAATGCAGAAAGAGAAAAATAAATTTTTAGTTGTACTTGTAAAGGCTCCTGTTCTTTTTTTTTTCTTTTTTTTTTTTTTTCCGTCAATTCATGGTACCATTAGTAAATAGTTGCTTTTTTCTCAGGTTTCAGTAGTACAATGTCTCATTGGAATTAGCTTGTACTTTACAAATATATAGCGAGAACTGTAAACTACCTATATCTTACAGCACAAATGTTCCATTCATCAATATAGTTGAAACAGCTTTCATCAAGAAGCAAGTTAAAAATACTCTAGTATCATCGTACATCTAATTTTACATGAAACCAGCATTATTAGCAGTTGATACAGCAATACATCAGCATCCATGGTACATCTTACCCCTCTTTTCTTGGTCAGTCTTGTTCTGTGCTGTATCGCCATGCTGTGCCTCTGACTTATGTTCTCCCTTCAACTATCTAGCACAGTACTACTTCCATGATTTTTGTGCTGCGGCAGCACAGAGGGTGAAAGCTAAGCTTCATCCTTTTTGCTGAGATGACAGCACTTTTCAGAGTGGCAAAACTAAACTTCACGTGTGCAGGCTAAGGAAAAGAGGGTAAGGAAGGAATAAGGGGAGGGTCTCTGCTGCCTTTTCTATCAACAGTAGCAAGAAAACATCTGAATGTTCTACTGTGCAGCGTCCTTTGTAGGATATTTTCAGACATGTGTCAGCCTTGCAATGGCAGGAGGTTGTGTTAAGAACCCAAGGGCTTGTGAAAAAGAAGCAAGAGAAAGCCTACAACTCGCCTCAGATCCAAAATGCTCAACAGAATCACAGCGTTTGGTTGTGTTGCCAAGCATTTTTTTTTTTCATAAGAAATATTTAAATAGTCTTTCTGCTGTGCTACAGTTTTCATGATGCAGCTATGTATTTCCCATTTCAGATGACATCACAAATCCCCCCAAAGTGACCTGCTTCGAGTTTTGTAAAATACACATCTCCTTAAGGTTGGTTGGTTCTTAGGCTGGATCAGGGTTGGTGGTTTTTTTTTTTTCCTTTTTTTGTGGGAGGGCAGGGGGATGTATAACATCCCTTTTATAAAGAACTCCTGATTTAGGCAGTGGGGTGGTGTTTGTTTTGGTTTTGTTCTTGAAATCTTTTGGTAAATTATGAGACTTGAATTTTCCCAGCTGTAATTTGCCTCATGAGCGTTACCAGCTGATTTCACTAAGTAATTGGTAGTTCTGAGCCTGTGAATGATTGTTTAATGTAGGTAGCAAAAAATGTTCAAGACCCACTCCCAAACAAAATTTCTAATGAAGAAAAATGGAAAGAAAAGAGTATATTGATTGCTGTCTAAACAGCTAGAAACAACACAGGCCTCAATACAGCTCTTGAGTTCTGCAACCTAATAACTGGCAGGCAAACACCATAGGGGATTTTGTCTTGATTCGCTAGTTCTTTTTGTTGCTTTCCTCATCTAAATAAATCATTTTTAAATCTCACTTTAGTAACCTTAATGTAATTAAGATATCCAAGCATTGTCTCGCAATTGTGTGTGAAGAAGGAAAAGCGCAGAGTGGTTCCACACTAAAGGACCTTTGGGACGAATGGGTAGACAGATACTCCACTGAAACACACTGAGATGGCTCTTAACAAGCTGCTTATCCACTGTTAAGATCACCAAAGTTTGCTCATCTGTTTTTAATGAAATAATTTTAAAAATAGAGAAACATGGCACAAGGATATAGAGGTTCTTGTAATTAGTGTGGTGAAACATGGGTATCCTTGGCATCCAGTAATATGCCTGACATATTGCACAGTTGTCTGTTTTTCCAAGTAACTGCTAAATACTTGGCTTTGATTAAAACATTCATTTAAAGAGCCTGACTAGATAGATTTAAATTCTAACGGAAAATATTTGCTAATGCAGAGGTTTCCAAACTGCATCGTGTCTGTGATGTGTGCAAGTTGCCTAAGAGATGAAGTGCCTCCTGTGCAGGTATGTATCCTGGGGTAACCACTCCATTGTGGTCTTTGTTCATGGGAATGCAGAAGCAGAGTAAATTTGGGAGCGTCTACAAGAAGTTTTATTTAGAAAAATTATTACATAAAATTTCACATCCCAGATTACTATGCTTTCTTTAAAACCTTTTAATTCCTCAAAATACTCAAATTAATGGAATGAACTAAATGTCTAAAACATTCTTAATTGGTGTGGTATTTTAAAAGGTGATGTAGAGTGTCCATTGACAGTCTAACAATTAATCCAAATACGACCCTCCTTACCTAGTGATTGTGTCCTTTCATTAGCTTGTGCTTTGCAAAACAATGCACTCTGCTCTCTGTGGGGTTCAATTTAATATAGCTGGTAGTATGCCTTCTTCAAGGCCAAGAGTGAAATGAGAGATTTCTTTTAGCAGCTAAAAAAGTGAATTAGACTTTTGCAAAGTTTTTCATGTGGAACAGCCTGTTATGGAATTGATACGTCACTGAATCTGTTTGTCTCGGATGATGCACATGGGCATTTCTATCTGTTTAAAAATATCATTTAGGTTATTAAAATGAAGCCCAAATTACAGTGAAAGAAAAAAATTCACATTAAATACATGAAATCACATCACTTGAACTGCAGTGGCATCACATACTACTGAATTATCTGTAAGTGATCTTGATTACAACAAATTTCCCAACTATGTCAGTACCTCCAGCAAAAACCTTTCATTATTAATTCACCCTTGCTTGCATATGAGCTTACATATTCCCTGTGGCATTCATCTACTTACTCTGTTCAGTAGATGTTCTGTTTCTCTGATAGCAAAACTGAAGAGAAACACGTTGATATTTTGAAATGCCTGTAAACTAGGGTTAATAATATGCAAACTGATTTTTATTGTAGCATAATGTTTGGTCATGGTTACTTTATAAGAAGTGCGTACTGCTTGCATTTGCTTTTAAGTATATCAGAACATTGACAACAAATGTGGAGGAAGGAAACAATTTGATTGAAGCTGTTTCTGTTACTCTTTACGCCACTTCAATTCTACTCGTTTTCAGAATAGAGAGATTTTAGAGACAGTAATTGACCAAATGCATAGAAATAGAATTACTAATTACTACTTCAAAATTATGACTTGAAGTCTAAAATATTATTTCTAAATTAATTATTCTTGCATTTAAAAAGTGGCTATCTTCAATTTACATCGGTATTTCACTAAGATGATTTTTGAAGCACTTGTCAAACTCGTAAGGATTTTAAAAAATGTAAAGGGTCACACATTTTACTGTTAACAGAGGGTGTTGAGAGAGACTGTCAACACCCTATGCAGCATTAAGCTGTTGCCTGTGATGTGTAGGCAGCACCTTAGGTCTCACAGAGCTGTACTGTAATTGAGTGTCCATATGTTCAGCCCACTTTGATGTGTTCAGAGATTTTGGGCCAGCAGCATCCGTATGCTACATCACAGCCATAGGAGGTAAAACATGCCATCTGGATTTCTGTTCCTTTTACTTACCTTGTGGCATGGCCTCCTTACAGTAGCAGAAAGCAGAAAGCCCCCTTTTTTTTTTTTTTTTTTTTTTTTTTTGTTATTCAAAATTATTCTATAGTTTATTACGGAAAATATGGTTTGACTCGGTCTTTAATGAATTTTATTTCAGATGCTCATTAACAATCTCTTAGAAGAGATGACAGACAAGAGAGGGTTTTAAATTCTCATGCTATGACAGTAAAACAGTGGGTGCTTGAAATATCTTTATTAGCTAAGAACTCCATTTCCTAACTACCAAGTCTTTCACCTTTCATATCTGTTCCCAAGTAAGTCTATGAGCACAAAGTTGGATCCAAGCAGGTGCTGGGTCTTCATCTGTCTCTATCGCAGGAAACACTTGCTGTGATCAAATCCAGGAATAAATCCTCAGTTTTTAAGATGGGATGTAGTTCACAGGTCAGATGCCCACGAAAAATTACTTTTGATTTCCTACTGTCAACACCTTCTCACTGACTGTTAGCAGGAAATCTGATACTAAAGTACAATATAGACTAACATTTGTAGCCCTTACCAAAAGCTGCCTTACTCAGAAACCTGGCTCTGCTCTACAAACCTGCACTGTATTTCAGAGCACTGCTTTTAACAAAGATCTTGCAAGGATGAGGTACATCAACCATGACATAGGAGCTCTGCTCCTTCTGTGTGAACTGGGCTTGCCAGAGCTCTCCCCTCACTTTACTGGCAGTGCTGGGATCTCTGGCACTGGTGAAATGTGCATACAGATAAGGTATCTCAAAGATCTTCAGTTTTGTGCAGCTCCTCTGTAGCAGTGTGTTCCTTCGAATTCCCTGTCTGCAGAGCTTCTTGTGTTGCTTTCAAGGTCCTCTCTCCCTGTCCATTTCTTTTTCCAAGTTTGGGTCCTAGGAGGAATTTTCTTTTGCCTGGAGAAACAATCCTGACTTCTTTGTATGGTTTTATTTTCCTTCGGTAGCTTACTTGAAGATGTATTGACTGCAGTGATGACTTGGTCCCACATATTTTCTGCCTTTAAGAGGGACCTATTCATGCTCAGATCTCAGTGTGACAGAACCTGCGTGTTGTGCTGCAGCACTGGCAGCTCTGCTGAAATTTCTTATACATGTGGTATAGCCACAGGACAAATGCCCAGACCATATGCCCTATCACCTTATTTAGATACTGCTGGAAGCCTGAGAGTCTCCCTGTTGTTTCATCTCTCTCTGGGGGATGTTTTGGCAAAGCACTGCCTTGGTCCTTGTGATATCTCTGTTCTCCTTCTGCTTCGTTGCTGGTTGCTTGCCCAGTGCAAAGCAATCTGGAGATCTCCTTGAATTCCTGTATCTTTTTTGACAGGCACCTGTCATTTTATGCATGGATAAAGCCTACCCTCTTGGGTGTCATTTTGAGTCTTAGGGCTTGTAGCTTATGCTAATATGCAAAGCACAATTTAAACATCAGTTTCCTAAAGCTCAGCTAAGAAAACCATACTACATCTTTACTACATCATATATTCAGTCACCACGTGACCATTATGTTTGCAGCAAGAGGAAGCAGTCAGTTTATGCAGACAGTGCAGTATCAAAAATAGCAGCCTGTGGTCTATTTACTAAAGCCTTCGAACACTTTGGAGTTGTTTCAGCATGGTGGTGTTGTTTGTAGCACACGTAGAGAAGTGGAAATTGGCAGGCTGCCAATCTAAGAACTATCTTTGGCTATGAGTGATTCCCAAAGTTGGCCTCCTTTTGTCTTGAACTATAAACAAAACATTTATTTTATAATGGAAGAGCTTTCAAAGAACATCAGTGAGTTTGAGGTAAGATTTAGGATTTCAAGGGGCAACTTTCATGTTCTAGATAAATCTTTCAAGCTGTTCTAGAGAAATGACAGCAGTTTTGGTTGTGTTGTGGTTTTTTGTTTGTTTGTTTGGTTTTTTTTAGTCAACAGCTCTGGCTTCTCTCTAAAACACAAAGATAAGGACTATGCTGTGAAGAGTTTTACCGCTGAGTTCCTTGATGCTGTGACTGGGTGTGTTCTTACATTCTCTGTGAATTCCTTCATTCACTAATAATGAAACTCTCCATAGGTATAAACTTACCCAGTGAAGTAATTTAAGAGATTCAAGATCGACAAAAGCAAGCAAAGCGTTGGCAGGTGGTGTTGGGAAATCCAGGGGAGGTGGTTTCTTTGTTAAATGTAGACATTATGAGACAAGCCATACAAGGGGTTATGCTAAACATCAAGAATTAAAGAATGTACGTTGTTGCATCTTATGCTGTTTGATGTTCTTTACACCTCCCTCAAAATGTTACATATTCAAGCTGTTTGTTGAAAAGCAAATATTTGGAATAGGTTTGTTTACAAAGACACCTCATTTTACTCATGCTAAAAATTAGGAACACTTGGAATAGGGACAAAAACATGGAGAAATGGCAAAATCATGTTTTCAGACATCTTTTCAGCAAGCATTACACAAAGGCTGTAACTTCTCTTTGGTGTGTAATTTTTGCTTAGTTAATAAACTGAACACTAGAATTTTAAGACAGGAAAATAATTTAATGTTCGAATTAGTGCTTTTCTTTTTGCTATCATCTTTGCCATCAACTCAATCTGTAAAATCAAAGAACCTTTCTTCTGCAGTAGGACCTTGTCTGTCAAAGCTAAAATTGAAGAAAGCCTTGTTTGCCATAAAGCTTGTCTGGTTTTCCCATTGTATCAGTCGATCTAATAAAAGATCTCTTCTCTATATTTGCAAAACTAAACAGGTAATCCACAGCAAACAGAGGACTTACCACCTGGCAATAGTCAACTTGGTTATAGCTCATCAACATAGTTACAAATCACACCCTGTCCTTTTACCCCTAATAAGCATAGAACTTGCAAAAATTAGTAACTTACATGGCTTGTTTATTTAGCTTGAGTGGGAATTTAAAAGTTAAACAAGACTATGGCAGCAACTGGAGCCTGAGTAAGCCCTACCCACACACACTAATCATTCCTAGTGGGACTGAAGTGATGACAGTCCACCTACTTTCTAGGAAGATGGCCATGGTACTGTAGGAGAGGCTTGCTGTTTATACACAGGACAAAGGAGTAACTAAAAAGATGAAATTCATCCCACTACTACAATCATAGTGTTAACGTGGTTAATGTTACTGTTGTTTAAAACTTGTGCCTCTGAGCTAACATGTAGTAGCAGAACAAATATATACTGCCTTGTACTGCAGAGAAAAACACGGCTCATGTAGACTGTATCATGTGGAAGTGCTGGCACATGGTTACACTGGATCCAGACAACAGTCTTTTCTCAATGCAGTGGTGTCAGCCAAGAGCAACGAGGGATCATCACAATGGTGCTTCTTGAGGGAATGCATTAAGGCTCTTTTTTTTCAGTTCAGGCAGGCTGGAGGAAATTTTTGTAGGCAAAGAATACAACAGTACTTAATGCTTCACTGGGATGTTGTAGAAGTATTCCTACACCCACAACATTCCTCTTGGGTAAATTCGGCCTTTCTGCATGCTCTGCACTGGGCATGCGGCTGCGGAGCAGTGACAGGGCAGTTTCAAGGTGAACATAAGCGGCTCTAACACAGGTTCCCCTCGTGAGAGGAGGTCCCGAGCTGTCCCTGTCTCCACCTTGAGCATTCCCGAGCTTTCCCTTCCTTGCATCTGCCAGGGAACCGGTGGCCAACCAAAACCACCCCTCACCTGCCCCCGGAAGCGCGGTGGCTGAAGGTGTAAATAGCGGCAGGCGCTCAGGACAACCCGAGCGCAGGGGGAGAAGACAAGAGGGCGTGAGGGCGGACATGCTTTGTGGTGCGGCCGGTTGTGTCCGTTCCCCTTCTGAGGCACTGCACCTGCACGGACGGACCCACGCCCTGTAACTCGGCGAGGGCGCGTTCTGAGACGGGCGAGGGGCGGCCGCTAGCCCG
>NW_010125243.1:0-546 GCF_000699245.1 Pterocles gutturalis
GAGCGCTGCTCCCCTGTGTGTGCTGTGGGAGCTGGTGCTTTGCAAAAATACGAGGAGGAAGTTTTTTCCCATGAAGGGGGGTGAGGCAGTGGCCCAGGTTGCCCAGAGAAGCTGTGGATGTCCCCTCCCTGGCAGTGTTCAAGGACAGGTTGGATGAGGCCTTGAACAACCTGCTCTAGTAGAAGGTGTCCCTGCCCATGGCAAGGGGGTTGGAACTAGATGACCTTTAAGGTCCCTTTCAAACCATTCTATAATTCTATCTTCTCCCTGCCTGCACCCCTGGCACCCATCACTCATCCCCCTGTGAAGTCCCCTTGGGTTTGGCTCCTGGGTCCCCTTGTCACTCCAACCTGTGTCCACCTGGAAGCCCAAAACTCGCTTCACCTCCGTTGCAGGACGAGCGTTTGCCTGGGGCATGGGCACCAACTACCAGCTGGGCACAGGGGAGGAGGACGACGTCTGGAGCCCCGTGGAGATGACGGGGAAGCAGCTGGAAAACCGCTCGGTCCTGGCCGTGTCCAGCGGCGGGCAACACACGGTGCTGCT
>NW_010125243.1:778-1241 GCF_000699245.1 Pterocles gutturalis
GTGGTGCCCGGTGCTCTGTCAGCTCCCCTGGGCCGGCGTGGTCCTAAACTGGTCTCAGCACTGTGCCTGGATGGGTTTTCCATTTCTTGTCTGGTTTTTTGGGGGTTTTTTTTAATATTTCCTGTCCGGGCAAAGCTGAGGGCTTTGTTCTTCACTGCACAGAAGGGTTTGGGCATGAGGTCCCCGCGTTCCCCATCTCTGGGTGCTCCCGCATCCCCTCCACCTAAATCTGTCACCTCTCTGATGTGGATTTCCCTGCTGCCACCCCCCAAACCCCTCTGGGCTCATTCTGGGCGAGATCTCGGTCCAGCAGAATCGCCCCTGGGGAACTCTCGCACCCAGCGCCTGTGGTTGTGGTGGGGAAGTGCTGGGAGCCTGCAGGCGGAACGCTGCAGGACGATGCCCGGCCCGTGCCGCACACGGAGCTGTGGCTGCTGGAAAATCGGGGGCTCCAGCCCCCCAC
>NW_010125243.1:1280-2257 GCF_000699245.1 Pterocles gutturalis
AAAACCCCCCCAGGCAGCGAGGCTGGGAGCAGGTTCCCCGGCTCCCTCCTGCCTGGAGCAGCCGCCTCCATCCAGCTTTCTGCACTCCCAGCCACTCTTAAAAAAAAATCCCACTGCTCCTGGAAACCCAAAAAAAAAAAAAAATCCATCCCACCATGGGGGACTCTGTTAAATTTTTTCTCTTTGCTGGGGAAGGAGCTTCATTTGCTGTTAGGGCCTCGCTGAGAAGACAGAACCCAAAGGCAGCCACACACCGAATCGCTCAGAACACCGGGATTCCCTCCTCCCCGTCGCCTCTGCTCTGGGTCCAACTGGTCTTGGTCCAACTGGTCTCGCTCCCTGCGCCCGCCCGGCTCTGTCTTCCCTTTCTGTGCCGCGTTCCAGGTACCTAGAGGGAGAAGGGGGTCTGTGAAGATTAGATTTTATATGTTAAGTTATAGCAATAGGGGGAAGCGGGGGGGTGTGCAGGGCGGGGGCTCGGCTGATGGCTCGGAATAGGTGGGATTTTTTTAAAAGAAAATGTAAAGTATTTTGGTTGATTCATTGAGGAAGAGAGGAAAAAAAACTGTAATCTTTTAATGTTTGGAATAAACTGAGTTTTGATAAAGCCTGGGGTTTTGCCGTGCTTTGGAGGGGTGGGCAGCCCCCCTCCCGTGGGCACAGGGCTGCTCGTGTCCCCTCCTGCCACTGAAGGGGGGTAAAATCTGCCACGTCCCTGTCCCCAGGGTGCCAGCTGAGCTTCAGTGTCTGCACCGGGGTGTCCCCAGGGAGGGGACCCCAGGGCTGAGCAGAGGCTTGGTGTTCTGCCCGTGATCAGGGGGGACATGGGGACAGGCTGAGGACAGGCTGAGGACACCTTGGCCTCCTGCCACCCCAATGGCCACCGTGGTGTGGGACCAGTCCCCTGTGGCACTTGGGGACAGGTCGAGATGGGTGCCTGCTTTGGAGGGGTGCCGTGCCACCCCTGGGTGCTGCCG
>NW_010125243.1:2532-3145 GCF_000699245.1 Pterocles gutturalis
GTCCCAGCCCTGTCTGGTGCCACCCGGTGCAGTTGTGGGACGTGGCCGTGGGATGGCAGCAGGGGAAGGCGCTGGGGACTGCTGGATGCTGGACTGGGAGAAGTGGGACAGGGAGAGGGGACAGTCCCTGGGGGGCCCTGCTTGTCCCCAGCACCCTGCCTGTCCCGGGGGCCATCCCCAGCACCTTTGGGTGTCCGGAGCATGGCGGAGCCACGGGCACAGCTGGATGGTGTCGGAGCCGGAGCCGAGCCACGTGTGTGCACGGATGGAGCAAAATTCTGCACCCTGGTGTGACCGCAGCCCCCACTGCCTGTTGGCTTTTAATTAGTTAATTAACGAGCCTCCGGCTGGGGCTGGGCTTTGGGCAGGCAGTTGGTGGGACCAGGAGCAGCTCGGGCTCCTCTGGCTCTGCTGCTCCCATGATTTTTGGGCTGGGGACGGACAAACTTTGACTTTGCAATTGGGGTGACCCCAGCGTGGAGCTCCCCAGGTTTGGACAATTTCTTGCAGCATGAACAGGACCAGGCTGGTGGTACCGTCCTGCGTGGTCCCCCCAGGGCCCGATCCTGCCAGGAGCCGATGCTGTTGCCTCCTCCATCTCCTGCCGCTGGGG
>NW_010125243.1:3169-4971 GCF_000699245.1 Pterocles gutturalis
GTGGGATTGTCCCCATCCACCCGTCCTCGAGGGGCTGGGGAGGGGAAGCGTCACACGGAGGCTGTTGGTATTTGCAAATAAAGGGGAAGAAAGGGGCTGGGGAGAACAATAAGGTTTAAAATATTCGGAGGTGATGAATCAGCCGCAGCAGCGTTGTCTGGGGAGTGACACTTGAGTGGGAAGGTGCTGGAAATGGGGGGAAGGCTGAGCCCCCGCGCTGGGGAGAGGGTGGGCGAAGGCGAACGGCTTCATTGAGGAATGGGAAATGTCTCATTACGGAGGCTTTGCGGTGGCGGTTTGGGAAGGAGGAACTTGGGGCCAGTGGGGGCTCTGGGGGGTCCCCAGCTCTGGCCTCGGTGCACAGCAGAGCTTCCCGCCACCTCCAGCACAGCCAGAGCCCCTCTCATGGCCGGGGGGTCCCCGGCTGGCGGCTCTTGTCCCATGCTCCCCATCCCCGTCTGTTGCTGCTCAAAGTGCGTAAAAGGCTTTTAATTTCCAGACAAAAGATGGGAACGTGGGATTCGGGGCTTTTAGCATCCGCGGAGGATGAGCTCCAGTGGTGTGAGGCTCTTTTGTCTCCGGAATAAAAGCACTTTGTGTGTTGTTCCAGCGATGGGTGAGGATTTGGGGTTTTGTTGTTTTTTGGGTTTTTTTTTTCTTGTTTTTTTAACATTTTCCTTTTTGGGATGCAAAAAAATCCGCCTATGCGACGCTCCAGCAGGAGCTGCCGGGAGGGAATTGCGTCTTCGAGAGGGTTTGGGGGATGCTGAGTTGGTTTCTTGTCCTCCTTTTCCTTCCTCGAAGAGGAAACGAGCTTTAATTACTGTGAGCTGCCTGGTGGCAGGGCTGGGTGCTTTTCCCTGGGCTTTGGGAACTGGCTAATTAACCAACCGGCTAATTAACCGGCCGGCTGCAGCGTGTGGGGTCACTGGGGTCGTTAATGATGGGTCTGCAAGAGAAGGAGAGAGTTCAGTCCCTGCGCCGGGCGCTCTCACCTCCCTGAGCCCTGGCATCAAGGCTGGGAACCCGGTCAGTATATCCCAGTATAACTGGGGGGGTCTGGAGGGGTGCTGGTAGAGGGGCTCTCGGGGATGGGATTGGGCTGAAACAGCCCCGCGTGGAGCTCTCTGCCCCCTCCCAAAGCTGCTGGAGTGCTGGTTCAACTCCTTTAATGCCCCAAAAATAGAGAAAACGTCTTCCTCGGCGCAGGACCTCCCTGGGGGTGGGGAAGGGACGTGGGGAGGGGTCCCATGGGTCACCCACCACCCCCGTGGCTCCGTGGATTCCTCCCGGTCCCGGTTGCACATGGAATAAAATAGCCCAAGTTGAGCAGAATGTGTAACTGTGGAGGAAGGGGAAATAAACCACCCCAGTAATTATTAATAGTGATTTTTTTTTTTTGCTTTCTAAATGGTGAATGGCAAGTCGGGAAGCAGCTCTGCGGGGCTGAGAGCCTGGAGCCAGCCCAGGAGCTCGGAGCGAGGGTGGTGGGAGCTGTCAGTGGGGGAAGGCAGATTTCCTCCTTTCCCTGCGCAGATAAAGCAACGACACAGCCGCGGACCTCGCAATTAATCACACGCGGATGGATAAACCCTGGTACGGTGGGGTTCGGTATTTGGTGGGTTAATTAAAAAAAAGAAAAAAGAAAAAAAAAGGAAAAAGAAAAAAAATTTAAAAAAGAAAAAAAAATTATGTTTTCTGCAGTAGAAATTCTATTATTCAGCTGCAAAGCCGGCGCCTGGAACAGCTCGTAGGTGCGCGGCAGCTCCCAGGTCGCTGCATTATTCAACTGGGCCGGCTGC
>NW_010125243.1:4998-5337 GCF_000699245.1 Pterocles gutturalis
CAGTGCCCGGCTTCGTGTTCCGAGGGCGCTGGATGATGGAGAGGGGTCTGGGAGCGGTGCTGGGGCAGCGGTGCCCCTGTTAGACATCACCTCCAGGCTGGAAATCTGGATTTCGCATCCAGCCTGGGGACTTTGTGGTTCCCCCGTTCTTTGGGAACTCACGATACCGCCACGGCCGAAGTGATAAATACTTTAAAATCCGAACTCTCATTAAGCGGGAGTGGAGTGACAGGCTCCGCCACCCCTTTCTGGGCATTTGCACTAAATCCTCATTTGCATTTAAATTACAAACGTAATTTGGGCTGGAGCTGGAGCTGCCGGGCTGTTAAAATAAAACTT
>NW_010125243.1:5364-5640 GCF_000699245.1 Pterocles gutturalis
CCTCGGATGCCACCAGGACAGCGCGAAGTCACCGGGGCTTGAACAATAACCTCAGCTGGAGGCTTGGGGATTCATAAAGGGGAATTTTCTCCCAGCACTGGAAAGTAAAATTTCAATTTAGAGATAATTCCTCTCCCATCACCCCCCAAAGCACCACCCTGAGCGGGACCCGGCTCATTTTCAGCACCCAAAAGTCACAGCAGAGCTGGAAGCTGCTTGCTATCTCCTCTTTATTTTTTTCACGAAGCGTGGTTCCCGCACAGCACCGCCGCCCAC
>NW_010125244.1:0-7268 GCF_000699245.1 Pterocles gutturalis
ATGAGGTATTGTCAGAAAGTTATAACTCTTTTCACAGTGTGATGATTGTTTTTACAACTAAAATAGGGATTAGCAGCTCTTCAGGTTCATACCCATATACTGTCTTGGTGTGAAATTTTGATAGTAACCTACTAAATGAAGAACTACTTCTCATGGCTTCTTCATTATGCATGTCAGCTTCACAAAGTGTAAAATGTAGTGCATAAACTTCCAAAATATCATACCTAAACTTACCAGTGGTAATATAACGGTTTTATTTCTGTTAAACAAAATTCTTTAAAAACAGTGACACACCGAAGCAAGTTTTGGGAGAGAGGTTTCTAGTGTCTCTGTCACTGGAAGTTTTCAAGAGCTTTAGAATAAAGTTTTCCAGAATCTTCTAGCAATGTTCTAGCTGATTCTGTCTTAGAGTCATGCACTATGTGACCTCTCGAAGTCTCTTCTGTTTTCTGTTGACTTTGCTATGGAAGGGTTTTGGGAAGAGTTTAGGGTTTGAAGAAGGACAGAAAAGCAAGAGAAGATACTCTTAAGTCCACAAAAAGTACTGAAGAATAATCACTATTATAAACAAGCGTGTTATCAAATAGCTACAGGTGAGGCAAGGATGGCCATAGATACCATTGCTTCTGGATTTAATCAGAGGTGAAAGGCAACGTGGGGAAGTGTGCTGGACTGAGTATTAAGAGAGTAGGAGGTATGTGTAGTATTGAACGCGAAGTATTTGGATTAATTTATGCTGTCTTGCTTCTGAATAAACAAATGTTGGAAGAGGCACCAATGAGCATATGGGGCTTAGAAAATGAGTCTGAGGTTAAAAATTCAGGAAGTGGTTGGAATGTAGTGAGGCTCCTGGGAAGGTATGTAGTGCCTGCTTGGGTGATGGAAGTGTGACACAATCACTGGGAGGGTACTGTCATATAAAATGTGGAAACTGGAAAGACAAACATTATGGAGAGGTGAAGAAAACAGGGATGATGTGTCAAGGAGTTTGGATTTCAAGTAAAAGTAAAATCTGAGAGGTGATAACCTCTTAGGATAACCTTAGGACTTCAAATCCTCACTTCCCACTTGGGCGGTCTGCCGCTAATCCTTATTTCAAACACTCAGTGTGTATGCTTAAGAATGTACGTAAAACCTCAGTTTAATGTTTTGTTACTGTAAAAAACAATGTTAAATTTTTAGACTGTCTTAATCCCAACTATTTCAGATTTCATATGTCTCTGTGGTTGCAGCCATACATAGAAATGGGTTTCACTGAGGTCTATTTAGAACAATTTGTTGAAGAGTTTAGTGGAGAGAGAAGAAGCTTCAGCATTGTAACTAGAACTCACTTTCCTGCATAATTTCAGGAAGCCATTTAGTTGTTTATGCTCAGTGGTGGCATAAAACTGGTGGTTGTAAATTAATAGAAGAATTATGTCTGTTAGATACATAAATGTCGTAACGTACTGGCATTTGAAGCTAATTAATATTTTCTGTTTCAGATCTTAACCATAAAACTATGTTAAATAAGACTTTTCTTGATGAGCCTCTAGTAATGGAGTAAGTATGACCTGCCTTTTTAGAAAACAATATTTATAATGGTGACTAAGAGCAACTTAAATATATTTCAATGCTAAAATTTGAAACATGTGCTCTTTATCTTTTAAGAATGGGGTGGTTTTTGTAATGTCAACTGGTCTAACAAAAGATGATGAAACATTACAGTCATCTTTAAAAATCTTGTATATTATATCATCCTGGCAATAGTAACTAAGCTTTTAGATTTTTTTTTTAATTGCTGTACTCTGTTTTATGCAGAAAAAGAGCCATTAATTTTTTTGTGTGAATTTTGTAAAACAAAAAACTTTTCTGTGGGAATTGTGGCAGGGAGGGAGGGGAGCAGATGTTTGGGCTCTTGCATAAAGCTATTACTCCTTAAAAGCAATCTGTATTGTGTTTTCTGTTTGTATTTGTGCCTTACTTACAACGTCACATAAGCTGTGATTGTGTTTTGCTGGTTATGGTACTAAACCCTCCTCGGAGGACACTGGTGATGAAATTCACACCTTGATCAGTAAACCACTGCCATGTAGGGTGTACGTCAACAAGAACTATTTATATTTCTGGGAATTGGAGAAAGCCTGGAAATGAGCTTGTCTATTTTGAGAGGGTGGAGGAGGTAAGAGATGTAAGAGAGGTTTTTGATGAGTTTTTTCATCTTAAATATGAAAGAATCTTGAAGCAGAATAACTGGAATTATTTTTCTTGTTAAGTAACATAAAATGACTTCTATTGCTGGAAGGTCAAATGCATGGCATGGTGTACAATATTCAAAGAAGCATACTACTACTGGTAGATTAGACAGGAGCCAAAATTCAAAAAAGACTACACAGCTGAGAATTCTTCATCACTTGGGGGGGAAAATGCTAACCAAACAGGTTAACCTAAGAACAGTTAATGTCAACTCCGATGACTAAGATGATCTGAAATTGTTTTGCATTTTCAGCTTTAATGGAGACTTGATTCCTGACATCTTTGGTGTCACAAGTGATTCAAATAAGCCACAGATATGGATAGGCAGGTAAGCTAAAGGTTTATTAGCATGAACTTTGATAACCTATTGTGTATCCACTTCTGTTCATATTAAAGAGAAATAAGACTCATGTTTAACTGGAACTGTGCAAACATAGGGATCTTCTCTCATTTCTGTGTGTACCTTTAAACATTCTATGACACTGCATCTGATTTTTAAAGTGTTGTTTTATAGGGGAAATCGTTCTTTTCTAGGGGAGGTAGACATTCCATGAGAGCTGAGAAAACGAAAACCTGTTATTTGACATGAGAACCAGGATAATTGTTTTTTGGAACAATTACAGTCTCTTTTGTTTAGTACACTTTGATGTTTGTTATTATAGTCTGTGTTATGGAACTCTATGCTGTACAAAAATACAAACCAAAGTTTTTCAGTAGCATCTATAGAACTTAAGCTGCATTTGGTCTAATGGGTGAAGTGACAGGGTGATGATGCAATAAGTAGTGGAACAGATAAGGAATAGCAAAAGGAAAATGTGCAAGAGTTTGGGTAAACTTAAAAAAAAAAAAGAATTCATCTTTCATTTGTCTAGGAAATTAATTGTAATGGGAAGGTTAGACAACACCAGAAATCAAAAGCACAGAAAATGTGAAGTGTAAGGGTATTAGGGAAAATATTTGGTATGCTTATTGGGGAAAGAGATTCATAAAGAGATTTCTGCAAAAGGTAAGGGTGACTTTAAGTAGCAATATAAGTGTGTATGCAAGTGATGTTCTCTGTATCACATCTTTTGTGTTAAGAAGTGGCTACAGCCACTCTTCAGCAAATAAAAGTTGACTGAAGTCTTACGAGATTGCAGTAAAGGGACTAAGTTCCATTACTGAAGTTTCTGCTAGCCCTGGAATTTCTAGAATGGGACTACCTAGCAAATACTGGGATGAAAAATATTATTTTAATGGCATATTTAAATTGTTAGTAAGGACTCTGCAAAGGATTATTTTTGTTTAACTGTTTTGGGTATGAATGCTGAAATGAAACCATAAAAAAGGAATGGATCTCTACTGACTTAGAAGAACCAGTCTCTAAAATTAAACAAAAAAATTAAAAGTAGCAATGTCTCTAATTTCAGGCAAGATGCCAAAGAACTTTAAATCTGTCTTTTGAAAATAAGTTATTTGTCAAAAACACTACTGCACCCTAGGGAAAAAAAAAAGTTCACATTCTATTCAGTTTTCCTGATACTGCTTTTGAAGTTTGTAATCTGATAAAGAAAAAGAAAGCTTTGGCTTTTAAGAGCTATTAGGATTGTGTATTCAAGGATACAAATTGGTGAGATTCCAAGTTAGTGAAAATTGCATTATTGAACAGGTGGCTTTTTTTTTTTGTTTGTTTTGTTTTTTCACAACAGATGAAAATAGGATCCGTACGTCTTTTCCTGGGACTTTTGCCACACTGAATTTAACATACCTTCAATCTTTGACTTTTATAAGGAAGAACTTCACTGATAGTGTTGTGGGTTTGGGGCATTCTTTGAAAAAGAAAGAATCCTCAAAAGAAGGACACTTGAATTAGAAATGTTTCCTTGATTTAGAGATTTTCTCTCACTTGTCAAATAACGTGCTGAAATGCTAGCACAAATTATTTTTAGGATGCGAGTTGGATTACAAATGTCGAAATAAATACATGGTTCTTAGCTTTGTGATGATAGGAGAACCACTCTTGACATTTTCTTTCTGAACTATTTTCTTTTGACTGATAATGAATAATTTCCAATGCATGATTGGAACAACTGGGAACTGGGTTTGTATTTTCTTAAAGGATTGGACCTTTAAATCAGTTGTAAGTTGGTATCTTCTAACTTACTTTTTTTCAGCTTTTAAGTGGAACTTGATTGAATTGTCTTGAATGTTATTTAGTAGGATTAACATAGAAACTTGCAGCTCAGAGTGTTTCAGGAGAAACCTGGGCATTGGGGTCACAGATCTTTTAGGTTTGCATACAATCAATACTTAAGTTTACTTTAAGAGTGTGTTAGGAAGTCTTTGCATTCCCTTGTGGTAGCTATTGTTTCAAAAGAGGTCTGCTGCAACTGGAGAAATCAGTAAGATGCGTACTCTGTCTCTATGGCAACAATATATCAGCTTTCTATTCTGCACCTCCACGGCCCTTAAGCAATGTTTAAATAAGGCTTTCCCCCCATACCCCATCAGTGAGTTTAACAAATCTATTCCTGTTTTTCCTAACTGGCTATTTTCCTTTCCTCAGAGATCATTCAGAAGTGATGTAGAGCAAATAATGTTTAAATGTGTAAATGGAAACAACATTCTTCTTGGCAATATGATTTTGGTCATTAAACCCAACTTGGAATTGTATCACCACTACTTTTATTTAAATTGATGGCTTATGGAACAGAGATTTCCAATTCACAAGGGTGTTTCTGAACACCTTGCAATGATTATATATTGAAAAATTTAATGAGCTTTTGAAGATATGGAAAAATGGGAGAGATTTGTTTCACTGTGTTGAAGAAATCCTTTCAGTAGCATTAGGATACAAATAAACTTACAGCCCAAAATAAGACTGAGTGCTGCATGTAACAGTATAAGCAATGTCTTGCATGTGGAAAACAGCTTTGTCACCTGCTTAGAAAAGCATTTTTCTGTTTTTAATCTAAAATGTTTTTAAATTTATACTAGATCTGTATAACTTTTTTTGCTATCTTCAGAACTGAATACATAGAAAAACCTATAGAAAATACTTAATTTTTTAAGTGAATCTTTTTAACATTTCTAAGGCTTAGTTATGACTTCTGGGAAGTAATCAGCAGCTTTTTTTTTTTTTTTTCCTGAACAAAAAATGAGTCATGGAAGATAAGAATTTTAATATGTATGTAGTGTCACTGGAATAAACAAAGTAATTCCAGACAGTAATAATATCACTGTCCTGCTATTGTATAGTGCATTTTGAGATTTTTTTATTTTTCCAAGAGTTCTGAAAGTAATGTATCTGATGATTCAACCGCTATGGCTTTTGAAGGATTTGTTATATTTCAATGAGCTGCTAATAAGGAGGTTTGCTGGAAGTTCTGTCATTCTTAGAACAGAAACCAGCAGGGCATGTATGTTTATAAATAAATAAAAAGTATCACCTGCTTGGGTGACATAGCCTATAATCCATCATAATGTGAGAGTACAATTCTTGTGTTGATTTTTATGTTTATAAGTGACTGAAAATAAAGTCCATTTACACACAGGAGGCATGAGCTCCTTTAACAGCATGTGATTGTGTCCATTTTTGTTCCTCTTTATTCAGCCTAAAGTAGATTTCAAAAGTACTGATAGTAAAACTGCTTGAGGAAACCGGGGAGGACAGTGATCTGTGTCCTGAGATTTACTGTTGAAGTCTAGGCACTAAATTTCACTTTATGGGTAGCGATACTATTCTGTGCACAAAAAGAAAGTTAATAAAATCTAACTGAAGCCCCTGTGCTATGAATCATCCTTTGCAGAACCTCACAAGCAATCACTCTAGTTAGTATATTGTAAGCTACGTAATTTAGCTTAGCGTTAGGAGAACATACTTTCTGCTCAATTTTATTTATTTAAAGTTTCACAATTTTTTTAAAAGGTGTATTTTCATGATGAACCATTCCTAAGCCTTTATGATATCTATTGCTTTTTATTCTTGTCTGTAGGAATTTATCATGGCATAATGCGTTGGATACTCCAAGTAATATGTATATACCGCATTCTCATGCGTTTATAGATTTAAATAATGACTTCACTGCTGGTAAGTCATAAAAGTGTTAAATACCTTCCTGAAAATATTTATCACTAAGCATCCAATGTAGTGTATTGCAATTTCCTTCTAAGTTTTAAATATATTTCATGGATGGTTGTAAAGTGTTTTGGTTTTGGAAATGCTGTATTCAGTAATTATATGATTTTGCTACTCCTGATTTTTTTTTAATTTTTAATTATTTTAATATTTACTGTTTGAAAATTCTTGGGTTTAAAAAATAACTGCCAAAATGAATATGTAATAATGTTTTCTGCTTCTTGATGATAATTTAATCAGAACTAATGCTTGTTCTGAATAATTTTGTGTTCACCGTTGAAGCATTGTTTCCCATTCTTCGTGATGCTGTACTCCAGTGTTCAGTTTGCAACTGGATCAGAAGCAGGGCTACATTTTCTTCATCTTGAGTCTGAAAATAGTTTTATAGTGCATTCAGCAGAATGTTTTCAACATTATAATGTGTTTGTTGACGATTTCAGTATGACTTCGTTCTGTTTGGTTGTAGTTAATTCTATCACTGATTGAGAAAATAGAATGTGAGTCTTTATTTTTCTAATAGTATATAAGCAATCCTATAACCTATTTATAATGCAGTGTTCACAAACAAGTACTGGAGACAACTTTTCTTATGGTAGATAGACTGTATTCTTCCTTTGGTGGTGGTGGCTTGGCTTTGTTTGGTGTTTTGTCTTTTTTGGTTTTTTGGTTTTTTTGAAATAGGCAATGCAATTTATCCTTCAGTTACCACAATGAATCTATTTATCACTTACATACCTGGTTCATACTTTCAAGCACATTTAAATACTGCAGAACTTAATTTCTTCACACACTAAATGAATTCTGAAGTGCTTTATCTTCTGCTAGATGTGCAATGTAAATCAATTCATATATAGTAGTTTTGAAAGAGAGCTGCTTTTTTTCCTATTTAGTAGCATGGGAATGAGAGGGGAAAGAG
>NW_010125244.1:7299-19359 GCF_000699245.1 Pterocles gutturalis
TTAATTAAGATGCTTATAAATGTTGGGGATTAAGTTAATTGCTTTAGCATGTAGTCAAACCGTAATATTCAGTTCTGGCACATTGCTGCATGAAGCTGTCAAGTGGAAATTCCAACTGGAAAATTAAATATACAGTTGCTTACTATAATCAGTGTCATGTAATGACCATTTCTAACACACTTAAAATTCCAAAGGAATTGTAGAAGTTAGTGGCATGAGCAGCATAGAGGAGCATTCCAGGTAGCAATTTAAGACAAATATATTGAAATCTAAATTCACAGGTAGGTAAAGGTAGGAAGTCTAAGTTGCTTATGTAGATCTATCACAGACTGAACAGTTTTTGCAAGAGTATACAAAGGTTTTTATGACAGCTGACAGCCTAAAGAATATCTAGGGAGTACCAGTTAGTGCTAGTGATACGTGGAAGTTCCTCTGTTAAATAGAAATGAAAGTCAGGATCTTTGTTTGGGGAGTGCTGGGAGCTTTTATAGATTCAGATCTATATTCATATCTCAAGATGTGAATAGAACATTTTATGAAGCAGTCCCCATAGAAAGATTCTGACTTTTGCTTGCTTGTAACAGCAAGGATGTAGCCCATCAGGCTGAAATATGTGTTATGTTACAGCAACCTGAGGAAAGTTTCAAGGAAAATAAATTCTGAGAAGAAAACTAGATAAAATATTACCATAGAATTATTTTCTTTAAAATAATTTTTTGCTTCTAAGATGGGAGTGGTAAATTGTTTTTTGCTGTCCCTATGAAAATTGGACAAACTAGGAACAAGGTGTGTATGGCTGAAAAATAATACCCTGTAGATGATATCTGATATTTCATGACTGATGTGTTATCCCAAGACTGCCTGCTGCCAAAATGAAAAGTCACCAATCGTCTGGTCCTGTCTGCACATTTATGGCAGCTCCCTCACCTCAGCTGGAGTAACTGCGCAGGAACTGGGGCTGTTTTGTTTTCACTTGGGTTATTAAGCTGATCCAACTTGCCATGCAGTGTCAGGATTGCCAGGGCCAATGTAAGCACAGAGAGAAGGTTGACTCCACTTTTAGTAGCAGCCGTTGTAGCCTGCCTTTAACTAAGCATGAAATTGTACCTTGAGTCTCATTGTGCCTCTTCCAAAAAATACCTATTTAGTGTTCTCACCGTGTCTCCTTCAATTTGTGTTAGTCTGTACAGAGCTGGGCGAGTGACTCATAGAAGTAGTAATAAATGTAGTCAGCTGATATAAATTAAAAGAAAAAAAAGCAAAACAAAAAAACCCCAACCTGTATGTATCTGTACTGTTCTGAAAGTACTGTGATTCTAAACACTCTCTGCCAAGCAACGCTAACATAAAGTGATGATATTCCTGTAGCATGCCCACAACTAGTCCTGTGTCTTGCTCTGTGCAGCCTGGATAGACTTTGCAGAAGACAGTTGATTGCTTCTCCTGATCATTTAGCTCTGTTTGTTCTTAGCGTAGCTGGGGCAGCACAGCCGTACTGCACCGGCAAAGAGGGGACTGCTGTTCATAGTGTGTTATTTCTCTGTGGAATCAGTGGGGTCTCTTACTTAGTGGTTGGTTCAGGTAAACTGGTGAGGAGGAGAGGATTCTTATGACTCAGTATTCACCCACACTACCCTTCTTGAGTTGGAAGAAAACCTCATTAAGAATAGGTCCTGGTACACATGAAAATCTTATTCATTAGGAGGGAGGCATTACTGAGGATGCAGAGGAGTAGCCTGCGTGCTGAAACCCTGTTAGCCAGAAGACTTAATCATGACATTTGATGCTGCTGTGGAATCAGAGTATTTACTCACAGGCTATGGTACTATTCATTAATGTGAAGATATAGTTGTACCTAAAATGGATGCACTGAGTTTTGTGTACAAATAAAAAACAAACCTCCAGAGTATGCAATCTTTACTTTTGGTTTTTTGGGTTTCTTTAAGACCTTTTTTCTACTATTCTGCAATGTTTTGGGGCTCTTTGTATTCTGTAACAGATGCAGCCAATTCAGTGATTTTTAGCTGGGCTATTTTTGGCAACTCTATCATTATAAACAGCTTAGGAGATTTAAAGTGTGCTTGACATTTAAAAAAAAATCCTCTCTGGGCTGAGAATCTTTTTGCTAGTTTATTGCCTGACCCGTTTTCAACCTGCAGATATTAAGCCCTCAAAACAGAGCTTTTTTTTGGCACGTTTCTCCTGCTCTGGGTAAAATGAAGTTGAATTGTTATGATTTCATTATATGAGAGCATGTTGATAGAGATGTTTCTAATCCCTAACAATGCTTCATGAAAGGCTAACTGTGTAAGGATTTTATAATCCAAAAATCCACTAACCAGAACAAAGATAATACCAGTGTCTCTTGGTGAGACATAAACTAGGCTGTTTCAGATAGTAATGCTGCCACTGTTTTTAAATAAAGCGTCATCATGTAGAAACCACAGCTGCTTATAATTTTAAATTCAGTAATTTTAAGTTGGGACATGAATTTTAAATAATCCATAGAAACATTTTCAGAATAAATCTTTTACCAAAGAGTGTGCATCTGCTGTATGGATAAAGTAAATACAAATTTTTCAAGTGTCTTCTGCATTGTGTATTAAGCATGAAGTGCTCCAGAGAGGAGTATCTAGTTCACAAAATGGCTGAGACTGGAAGGGATGTCTGGAAATGGTCTAGTCAACCTACCTACCACCTGCGTCACTGCTTGTGCATGCACTGCGATAGACTGAAAGATGAGGGAAAAATATGGTGCCCCTTGTTAGAATAGGGCTACGGGGTGTCTAGTAATACATCCTCGCACTTGTCATTAGTTCTTTTCGACAGCTAGCCTAAGAAAATAATCTTGAAGCTAATAATAATGGGCTAGTGTGAACAGATCAACTTCAGGTGTATTTTATAAAGCATGACAGTTCAGGTGAGTGTTTCCAAAGCAGGCTCCTTGAGTAAGAGACCTGTTTTAAACAATTCATATCCCCAAACTGAATGATTTACATCACATAACTTAAGAAAAGAAGGATTTGAACAGGATTTAACTCTTTTAACTTACAGTGAAGGAGGTAAAAAGGAACTTCTCTTGTGATTAATCCACTCAATTCAAAGTAAATAGGAACTTGGTCCTTTTCAGAAATGACTAACACATCTGAAACAAGATGGAGATAATACAGTTTAATTGAGTAAACACTATTCCCAATATGGTCATCATGCTGAAGATTTTATAATTGAAATACGTGAACCAAACCATGGAGGAAAAGTGTTATAGCTGGAAACTAAGGCCAAGATGGGCAAAAGGACTTGATAAAGACCACCCAGAAATTATTAGCATTGGATACCAGTACAGATGATCTATTTAAAGCTAGACAATAGACAAACTTTTTTTTTTATGCCACTGTTGATTTGCATCTACAGTCAGCTTTTTCAGATAAATACTTCGGACCCAGCTGAAGTTTAAATTTAGCCTGGGTCACTAGGTGAACACCAATTAGACTGACTTAACATAATCTCTCTTAGGTGTATCAAGAGTGCTTTATCTATAATTGAGGTTTTTAGGATAACAATTATTTTACTATATCTTTTTTTTTTCTAATTGGTTAACTTGATATTTCTGATTAAAATATATTAATGTCAGATGTTCAGTTAGATATGATGCTGTCTTTCTAAGCCAAGATTTTACTACTTAATTACTGTGAAAAAAAGGGTTAAGTGCACACAAATTTATTGTTTATTAACAACAATTAATTATTGTTTAGTAAATAATAAGTCTTGTACCAAGAAATCAGGCCACGGCTCTGCAAATATTTTTAAAATGTTCAAATGTATGAGACAAACTGCCTTAGATTCTGAATCATACTGTAACTTCATTCTGTAGCTTCATCCTGTGTGTCTGTCAATGTATCCTTGAATGCTATGAGAAACAGCTAATGCGTTAAATATTCTGTGCCTTATTTGGCTATTTGATTCCAAAGTTTGGAAATATTGTTTTTACAACCTTTCTTGTACTGAACACTAACACATGGCATGTATAATTGCAGATATTTCTGGAAACGTTTATATCAAATGAAGGAAAAATCATAAATTTGATTTTAGGAAAACTCAAGTGGAAAAATAATCAGTCAGAAACAGCTTGCTATGAGCTAATTGCTAGTCTCTTTACTGATTTCTGATGGTTAATTTTCTTATGTTGTTTTGCTCTGGGAATCTAGAAACCTAATGTACCAGAACATTTACAATGTGTTTTGATTCTCACTTCTTAGTTTAAATGCATAAATATAGATAGTTTTCTTCTTGAAAAAAAAATCATTCAAATCACAGGTGACTTTTCTGTTGTAATCATTTAAACCTTGATTCTGAAGACACTGTATTGCTTGATGTCAGACTGATGATATTTTTGGTGAGTATTCTCTCAATGGAAGCTGGTGGCCTCTCTGCATACATTATTATCATCAAAGCTTATTTTATGCAATAGATCTGCATTTATACTCTATTAAAATAACCAGGCTCGTTATGTTTGCAAACAAATTATCTGGCCCTTTAAAACTTATCTTCTGGCATTTTAAAGCTGTGGGGATGTGTGTATGTATTTGAAGTCAAATTGTTCTCTGGTTTTGCCTCATCCCTTATTTTTTTTTCACAAAACAAATGTTCAGTAATGCCATGTCATTGTTTCCTTACTTGAATGAAACAGGTTAATTTTTTTAAATTTCTTAACTGTTCTAAGCTCTGATAACAGAGCTTACCTGAGAGTTTACAGCAAATATTGGAGGCAGAAAATGTATAAGATATGCAGCATATATTTGGGAGGATCTCAATCTGTGTCTTTAAAATTTTGTTTGTTTTTTATTACTTTTATTTTAATTATTTTGAGATATGTTATCTCAAACTAAAAATGCTTTGTGTGACATGGTCTCCTGATACCTCTGTTCTCCACTTGTTGCTGCACAGTGTTCAATACCCCAGGAAGTTCCTGCTCATGAGATGAAACCAGAGTTACTCAAACTACTGCATCTCTTCCTGCTGCTGAGATTGGGCTACTTTTACCAGTGCCACTTTTCTTACTCATAGCTTACCTCCTGAAGAGAATTAAGGAATGAGACCTTTGAGAAAAGAAATAGCTATTTTAACTTGAGTTTTTCCTAATCTTTCTAAAAGAACCCATCACCTGTGCTATCTGCTTAGCAGTTTTAATTTTAAAACTGCCGTTACAAGGTGTTTCAAAAGCTATTCCTTCTGGAACTTTTAATTATATACTGATATAATTATGTTATATATGTTTTTATGTGATGACTTAATATAGGTGAGAAGTAAATTGGTTCTGCCCCAAACAGCATTTTGTTGAGAAAGGATGAATGTGAAAATGGGTTCTAAGTTATCTTCTATTGCTTAAAACAATATTGTTGCCTTTGTTCTGAAAATAAACAGAATCTTCTGGCTGAAAACTCATGTGCTAAAAAACAGAGGAATTGTCCCACCTGCTCTGCATAATCAGAAGCATAACTATTTGGCATGAATTTAATTTAAAAGTTTTCCATTTAAGTGATGCTTTTAAATTAATACATATGCATTTTTCCCATAGTAATTTTTAATAATGAAAGGGGGTTTAGTGCTTAATTATGTTGTTTATAATTGTTTATCGTCTTCTTTACTAAATAGTTCTGGTAAACACTTATTAAATTTTGAAAGACCCATTTGAAAAGCAGAATAAATTCACAACCTCTTTAATTATAAACACATTTCTTAAAAATTTGCAACACAAGTTAGCTTGTTTGGAACATATGAAGTCCTTTTGTTTTGCTTAAATTTTTCAGAGGAGGAAGTTACTGGAAAGTGTGGTTCCTTAACTTACTGTTTCATGTGACTAGCACAAAAAATTAATGACAAATTACTTGCAAACTGATTAGCATTGGTACTGGTACTCGTTACTATATTATAGAAGCTAAATTGCTATAGCTAGGCAGTAGATGTACTACACTAGAGAAAATGGAATACTAATGCCAACTTCACAAATAAATCTGAATACCAAATGATAGAGGGTTTCTCTACCTGGATGAAAAACTTAGGAACAGGACATAACTTGTCAAGTTTAGTTTTCCATTTCCATCTAGTAAAGAAATAAAACTGACTATATCTAACTTTTTTGTATAACATTAGGTTTGTGCATATTAAAAGCATTGCACAACCAAAGTTGTATAAATACAACTAAAAAAATTGTAAATAATGTTTTCCATTTTGTTTTTAAATACTTTTTTTTTTCCTACTGGTGGGTCACTATATAATGTAAATAGAGGAAATTTATCTTTTCCTTAGGCTTTATCCTACTGGTGGGTCACTATGTAATGTAAATAGAGGAAATTTATCTTTTACTTTTCCTTAGGCTTTATGGCATTTCATGATTTTGATACTGTTGTCACCTTACCTATTCTCTCAACACACTACAAAGCAGAGATTTTTAGTTCAGCACATTATTTACATATACCGATACATACAAGGAGGCGTGTTCATATCCACAAGTAAGTTCTAATTAAAAATGCATGGACATAACTGTTCTTCCACATAAATGAAAAAATTTTTAGGCATGTTTGGGGTGTACATGTCTGTTAAAAATGCATGGACATACCTGTTCTTCCACATAAATGAAAAATTTTTTAGGCATGTTTGGGGTGTACATGTCTATGTTCTAATTCGGTAATACCTTGTGCATTTTGATAGTGTTTAAAAATAGGGGCTTTTTTTTTTTCCTTTTTTTTCCCCTTTATTAATTTAAACTTCTGAAGTAGAGGTGAAATCAAGCTGTAACTTAAGAATGTTGCTCATGCCCTGGTGGTTTCTCAAGAGAACCATAGATGCTGAGGATTTTAATTCTGAAAGAAAGCCCTTTGACATTAAACAGAAAGGTCAACTCAGTCATTAGTGAAATGAGCGCTCCATCTATAAATAGTACCATTTTTTATAACACTCAAAAGTGAAGGAAAATAACAAGGATAATTAGCAGTGAACTTGGAGCACATTCTGTATAGTTAGGTTTTATTGCAATTTCCTAGTAGTCCTAGTAAGAAAAAGCAATGTTTGGAAGTAGGGTTTGTAATACTGTCTGCTTTATTTAATAAGATTGTCTGCGGTTTTCCAGTTGGGCTGAAGTCTTCTAAGCTTTCTACCTAGCTCCACACTGAACTTTCTCTAACCTTCAGTTATACGTGCTTAGCCACTTTTACAAACTGAAGTCGTGGTGCAGCTGGTTTGGTATTTGATAACGCAGGGCAGCCTTTTTCTTAGTGACCTTGCACTTGCTTTTGAAACATCCTTCCTGGAAGATAGCAAGGTCTCTTTGCTTTTGCTGTTTTAATTAAAAGATCCATCCAAATTTACCCAGTTTGAAACAGGTTTTAGAAATATCAACTCGTTTTTTTTTTTATTGTTGTTTTCCTTAATTGCTATTACTGCCTTTCTCAAACAGCCTTCGGTAGCGAACATACTCCAGGCAGGGGTTATGGAAGCCTTCCCTTCCAGTGCAGCTCTGGACTATTGCCAGTGTTTGGATACGTAACAGAGAGCAGTGGGCGAAAGGCAGAGATGACGCACAGGAAGTGGAAACAGAAGTTGGTAGGTGGGGAAGAAATGTAGACTGATGGTAGAGAATTTAGATGAAGATGATAAGAAGTAAACACTGGACAAAATTCTGCAATAAGAGGATGTTAACACATGGACTTGAAGTTATGAGAGGAGGACTGACCTAGTGGTGTGTGGAATAAGAGAAGCATATGACTGAGCTGAGAGGAGAATTCTGTGAAGAATACTGTGGGATAAGGATCGGAGATGGACCTGCTGTTGGGTGTAGAGTTGTTTGGTTGGAAATTGCCTGCATGATTATTTCTGTGTCTGCAGCAACAACTGTAAGGTGTACGGTGTAAGAAGCTAAGGGATTGCAGGAAGAGTAAAAATGCTTTCATGTTTGAGGTTTTTGAATGCTGTCCTGGATTTCAGTCCATCTTTTCTATGGTATTCCTTTGTCATGACAGATAACCTGTTGCACTTACATGCTGGGTTCTCAGTAGGTGATAATCTATCGGGCGTCTTTATTGTATCTCGTTTCTGAGGCCCTGCAGAAAGAATGCCATGCTTTTGGTGCCTGAGATGGGCCACCATAAACATTAGTAGTTACATAATGCTCCATTAGATATGTTACATAGAAATTATCAGAAATTGATCTAAAGGTATGGGTGCGCTGTGTTCAAATTATTATTTCAGTGTTTGTAGATATATCTGGGATGACTTTGACATTAATGCAAAATCAATCTAAAGGCACTAAACTCAAGGCAGTCTAGCTGTGCAAGTTTTACTTAGCTTTCTGGGGAGATTTTTCAGTCTTCCCTGGACCACATGTTGATACAATGTCAAAATTAGCTGATCCTATCAAATAAACACGTAGGGAACTGCTGTGCTTCCTCTGTAATGAGCTTTAGGTTACTGGGGCTTGCAGTACAGTACTTGAGTATCTTCCCTTTTCAAGCTGAAACATAAATTCTGGTAATCTTAATTTCCTTTTTTGTAACAATGAATGTTGAGTTCAGTGCTTTTCTGTTTAGGTATTTACTGCTGGTAAGATGTAGTAGAGCCTGGATAGCAGCAGCATTTCATTACTAAGGCAATTAACTCAAATTAAATAGTAGACAAATTTGCTCACTGATTCAGTTTTTAGTACAGTTGTGAGTAAAATGTGAATACAGTGTGGTTTTGTGTCGAAGCATGTGTCAGAACTCTTCTGTATTAACTGTTTGGTATATATTTAGGTTGGTTTTCAGTCTTGAAATGCCAGATAACCTTCTTGATTCTTTATCTTATTCCCAGGCTGTTGAACTTTGTTCATTGATTTTCCTATTGCTTATGTTGTTTTTATGTTAATCACTGCATATTAAATAAAAAATAGGAAAACTTATTTAAATGTGAACACAGTTCACTTTGCATTTATTTAAGAGGAACATTTCCTCTCAGCCAGTATTGTTTATTTTTATTCCTAGACTTTCTCTTAGGCTGTAGTTTAAGAGGAACGTTTCCTCTCAGCCAGTATTGTTTACTTTTATTCCTAGACTTTCTCTTAGGCTGTAGGTGTTTCATTTCAAGACATCTACCTGAATCTGACATTATCTTGCCTCATCCCAACTATCAAGGATTTTCTTTATCTTTACTACATCGTGTCACATATTAAAAATGTAAGAAATGCCCTGCAGGCTTAGTCTAGTGGTCCATCCAGCTAATCCAATATTCTTTTTCTGGCCGTGGGGGTAGGAAAGTGGCTAGACTGTCTTTTTTCCCCTCCTCGTTGCCTATTTCCATTGTGTATCTCCAGAATCTACAACTGGAATAGGGTTGTTAAAGGTACATCCCTGCCTATTGTTTTTAGTATCCTTTTATGTACCCATTGTCTAGTAAAAGTATCCAGAGTATCACCTTGGTATACTGTAAATAATTAAGATTGATGAGCTCCAGATTATTCGATTTTGTACCCTCAGGTTGTAAATATCTCGCACTGTGCTGTTGTTAGGTTCATCAGCATTTGAACAGAGCATTATGATCCAGCCCTCAATACTTTCATCTGTTTATTTGTGCTTTTTAAACTTAGAGATCTCTGTGCAGATGATTTTATTTTTTTTCCTGCCACTGAAATTGCAACCAGAACCGCCTTCCAAAGGCAATGTGGCAGCGTATCTTTAGACAAGTGAGTTTTTCTGAGCCCATGTAATATGATAGGCATTCCTTGTAGGAAAGAGGGGTTGAGTTTTCTTGATATAGCCAGAAGCAAAACAAAAATGTTGCAGTTTTCAAGATAATTAGAGTATTAAAATACAAAAAGTGTAGAAATGAACTGTGTATGTCTTCATTGTTGTGTAATCCAAGTACTGAACATACAGATCTTAAGGCATTTTTTGGCTCCATCTCTGCTCCTGCAGCCCTTATATATTAAAAAATTTAGTAATAATAGACAGGGAAAGTTATAGCAATAGTGACAAAAGAGGTCTGCCATGAACACTGTTCCTTTGGGAAGGAGATGCTTGCAAGGAGTTTTTGCTATGGCTGTATAGAAAAAGAAATTTATAAATTGCGTAGATTCTTAATTATTTCCCCTCTCATATGCTTTTGGCTCTTACAGACAAAAACTTACTTAATAAAGCCAGATAGAATCATAGAATAAGTTACACTGGAAGCAACCTTTGGAAATCATCTTGTCTAAAACATTGTATCAGGCAGGGCTTGGTTTTTCTTATAGGTTTCTTTCCTACAGACTTCGAGAAAACATTTGTAACTCTGAACTAGACAAATTTGTAAACAGTTATTTGTTGTGTCTAAATTATATTGCATTTTTATGCTGCTGCTGCAAATAAATGTTTTTGTTTTGTTTGCTTTAAAATCTGACATTCTTGATCAAAATGGAAAATTACTTGTAAATATTAAGCATTCTATTTGATTTCGGTGCAAGAGGGTGTAATCACAAAAACATGCGTGAGCATTCGAGACCTAGCTTCTAAGAAGGCTTAAGGATAAAAAGGAGGACAATTGGCAATAACACAGCAGCTGAATTGGTTCAGCTGGCTCTAGAACTAGAGGTGGTGTTGCTGTAACTCTATTAAGTTGTCCTATGGGAAATCACAGCTTGTTGCTTTAACTTAGAGGAGCTAGTGCCACACTGCTCCTATACTATTTCTGGAAGATTATCTGCTATCTTTGCTTGCCTTTGCATTTTACCAGTGCAGTGTAATATTACAGTGGCCTTGGAACTGCCTCGGTGTGGTGGTTCCATTTGTTGTGCATAATGTTATGTGTTTCAAGTTAGGGAAAAAGGAGAGACAGAGGAGTACACGAAGAGAAACAAAGGGCAAAAGTAATTTTCTAACTTTCAACAGAAGCTATTTTGGGAGTGGGAGGGAGTTCAGTGCAAAAGAGACATGGTGCTGAATTTAATCATCTTGAAGCTACTACTACAGAGGGCTGGATTCAGCCCTGATGTCTTGCAAACTGAAGAAATGTGTGGTAGATTGCCGCCTCTGAAATCATAGAGCTGTTTTCCTACTCTCAAAATGTGGAACGAGCATTCACATTAAAATAACTGGTATGTACAGTGGCTGAACAAAGACTTCAAATCTGTAAGCAACGCCACATTTTTTACAGAGTAAACATTTTAGGGGTTTTAAATTATCACCTTTCTGTTAGCTCTTTGCATTTAGTATCTTGATTTATTCCTCCTACACTGCAGATAGCTAAATGGATTCTTTGATTATATTTAAGCTGTGTGACATCCCAGCCACCATGGTTCTCTCATCCCTTTTTTCCTCATGGAGTTGAATGTTTATTTTAAAGCTACTTTTGATTCTGGTCCCAACATTTGGGGTTTTATATGCCTGTTGTTCCTTGCCTTCCCATATTATTTCAGTTCCCTGTGCAGGCATATTTCCGAATATTTGTATACACTTACTATGAAATCAGGTTAGTGCTTATATGACTTCATATTAAGATGTTTCTTTATTCAAAAAGCTCGTACACTTACTATGAAATCAGGTTAAATGAGGAGGGGAAAAAACAACTAATATAATATGTTTCAGTTTCAGACTAAGAATGGTAAAAAATTGATTTTTTTACAATGCTTAAGAAAAATACATTGCAAACCTCTCTCTTTGTTACATGCTTTTACAAAATAGGTGTATATGGCTAATATAGAGTAATCATACGAACTCCGTTACAAGCAATTCACTAATACTTGAGTGACTTAGTAATGGCTGTGTCTCAGAATTAGTGTTAGTATACTTACTTTGCAGTTTAGCTTGCTGTTGTGGTTGCCCAGTCATGTTGAGTGCCTGACTTTCCGTGGCCTGTTGTAACTCTGTCTGGGATGAACAGTATGGAATGTCTTTTGAGTCAAACACAGCCTTTATGCTCTCTGAGGAGCTGTAACTGATACATTTGCTTTGTAAAGCTCAAATGAAAACAAGATGTATTACTACTTGTAGATAGTTCAGTTTGTAGTAGTGCTTATATGACTTCGTATTAAGATGTTTCTTTATTCAAAAAGCT
>NW_010125245.1:0-10757 GCF_000699245.1 Pterocles gutturalis
TCCAGCGTTGCGATTCTGCTCAGTATTCTTTTACGGCCACGTGAGATCCTGAACTCCACACCTCATGGTCACTGCAACCAAGGCTGCCCTCAACCTTCACCGCTTCAACCAGACCCTCCTTATTTGTGAGAATAAGATCTAGCAAAGCTCCTCTCCTAGTCGGCTCATCCACCATTTGCATCAGGAAGTTATCATCAATGCACTGGAGAAACCTCCTGGACTGCGGATGGCTGGCTGAGTAGGCCTTCCAGCAAATATCAGGGTAGTCAAAATCCCCCACAATAACCAGGGCCTGTAATTGCGAGGCTGCTGTCAGCTGCCTGTAGAAGGCCTCATCGACTTCCTCGTCCTGATCCAGTGGCCTGTAATAGACACCCACGACAGCATCACCCATGCCAGCCTGTCCCTCAATTCTCACCCACAAACTCTCAACTCGCTCGTCACCCACCCCTGGACAGTACTCAATACATTGTAGTTGCTCTCTGACGTAAAGAGCAACTCCCCCACCTCGCCTTGCTGGCCTGTCTTTCCTGAGAAGGGTATAGCCACCCATGACTACATTCCGGTCATGTGAGCTGTCCCACCATGTCTTTGTAATTGCCACCAGGTCATAATCTCCATATGTATATAAAACCAGTTCTAGTCAAATGTGAACTACAGTGATTTTAAAATAGAAATCAAAAGGCCAAACAAACATTGCAAATTATTACATACATGTTAAACTTATCTATGAGTGGTCTCATTAAGTTTACAGCAGAAAATAAAGCACCTATATTTGCAAAATACAAATCTGGAGTTGGGACCAACTGACCAAAAACATGGATTCAAGTAAAATGTTACAAAGCAGTGTATAAGTAAATACTTCAAAGTTATTTGAATTCTAACTCCCCTGCTAAGACCTGGATTCTTCCATATCCCTGCAGATTTCCATTAGTACAAGAAATACGGCCCTCTTCCTGAAGGCAGTCAACTGTATCACCTCATACTCACCAAGGAAACTTTAGAAAACACTGATTTTGGCATAGGAAAAAAATCTTTTTGCTTATAAGAAAACCACATTAATTTATGATATAAATACAAACTCTGATCTTGTGCCTTCCCAGTGGAATTGTTCACTCATGTAAGCCCTAAAGAATCAGCACATAATCTAACAGTATTTTAGGTTACTGTTTCATTATCTTTTGCATTTACCTTGAATTTTCTTCTATTGTCTATTGTCACCTTTCTTCAAAGCCTGTGGTAGCTGGTGGTATGACTCTTCAGCAACAGCAAGTTTATTCATAAAATTACGCCAATATAACTCTAGAAACTCAAGAGGATCTGAGGCAGGGCATGACTGATGCTCTATTCTCATTGACAAAAAGTGTTTTCAATACTCAGGACATTTCTGAGGAATGCAGCAGAAGGCTGGTGTTTGTGAAGACTGCTCCAGCCGTCATCTCTGTGATTAAAATCTGTGCATCATTCAAAAATCAGTAAGAGAGAAAACAAGCACATCTCGGAGTGCAACTAAATTATACTAAAGGAAGTTTTAAACTTCTTTTTAGAACTGTTACTATTTTTGTGACAGTCTTGGATATTTTATAACTGAATAAATTTATCTCCAGGAATACCTAAGACACTTTTAATGTTATTTGCTGACAAGTAAAACACGAACACTATTTATAAAAAAATGTTTTGCACATGGTCCAGGGACAGGTGATTACTTTGGCAATTTAGAAGATAACCAAGAAGATTAATTTATTGACAGCATAGAAAATACATTGGAGAAAATGATGGCCAAATGAGGCAAAAGTTATCACGGGTTAGTCAAATCAACAAAGAATCACATGACAAGTATCAAAATATACATTTACTGTTCACTTTGTCCTACTATAGTTAGAAAAAATCCTGTTATGAACTTCTATGTTGTTGAACAATATTGAGAGTATTTGCTAATATAAAAATTTTGCATTACAAATACTTTATATTGTCATTCACCTAAAGCTTATATAAGGAAACAAGAGTCTTAGAGAAATAAATCCCTAGTTCCTGCTGTATTGTCCAGAATAAAATAAACTTCACAAAGCTGCTTACTGTACAGAAATGAGACATGGAAAAGTTCTACTCTATCAAAGCACCACTGCTTCAAAGTTTCCTTTTGATCAATAGAAAACTCCAAGCAAGAAAATCCACTTTTAAAGGGATTTACTAGCAATGCATATGAGGGAATAGAACAAAAGACTGAGAAAACAGCATTAAGTCACTTTAGTTTTGGCTATCAAATATTTTTCCTGACAATAACTGATACTAGAATACCTGTATTTCTAACCACATGAGGTACATATATTTTCCTCCAGTATACCATTTCATACACAATTTGCCTGAAACTTAGCAGTTTGTGGCCAGTATGACAATTTTTAGGGCAGAACAGCTGTAAATAAAAAGAACTTTATGACCAGAGCAATACACATGCAGCATGCACAGGGTATGGAAAAAGCCACCTGGCCTTTTTCTCCCTTTCTGATTGTTTGTAGACTGTGGATAAGGTTGAAGAATCTTTTCTTTCTAATGCTATAATTAAATTTATTAGGTCAGTTGGATGAGAAAACTTAATTAATCTTTCTAATTTGATTTAGAATGCTTTCTGTGGAGACATACTGTATTTAAATTTAGGACACTACAAAGTTATCTTTTCCTCCTATTAAATACAATTCTATTTTTTATGGCCATGATAATTATCAGATCCCCTCTACTGTATTGTTTGATTTAAGTTTACATAATGAGCACTGAATCTTAAAGTGTGCTACATAACGCAGGCTATTTTCACAGCCAGTTCCAGTCTTCACAATGATGTAGACAAAAGTGAATTTTTCTGCCCGGGGGATCATGAAACAAAAAGAAGGCCAGTAAAGCAAAGCTTGCCAAATGACAGGAGAAAAAGGACAAGGATGCCTTCTGGGAGAGTTCCCTACACCAGTTATCATCAGTTGCAAATGTCCAGAGGCAGTCATGCAGGAGCTGCAAGCTGGGATTTTCTATCTCCACCACAGGCAATCTAGGCTATGGGACATTAGTATCTCATGGTCCCCAGCAGTTTGTTGAGTTTTGCAGCTGCCTGTTCTTCCTGTATCTAGAATCAGCGCTGCTTACTCTGGAATAACTGCAAGGAGAGCAGTGACGGAGAGAACACGCGTGCACACACCGAGCTAGCCCCACAAACCCACTCACAGTATTACTGCAGTGCAGCTCACCTCTGCCAGCAGACACGTGCCCTGAACGGTGTCAGACACAAGGTAAAACTGTGTCCCCAGTGTTCACACCCACAGCTACCAAAATGCCCTTGCATATCCTCCCTGCTCCCTGTGAAAAACATACCCCACACTTCTGTTACGTGAGTCTGTATGCTGCATACATGCCAGGTTTGCAGAGTTTTGTATCACCCATGGAAAGAGAGTAAGCAACATCCCCCCACTGCACTTGCAAACTCAGACACTGGCCATCTGGACCCTGTGAAATAACCTTGGCTTTCACAACCAATATAATACTTCCCGAACTGTAAAGGCTTCATGGCTAGCACCCCAATGCAATTAGTGTCAAGTGGAGAACCATGCAGAAGACCATCTGAAATGGGTTTCCAAAGGTGCTAAATGGGCATCTGGCCAACTGTGGGTAAGACAAGAAGAAAAGGAGCTGCTTCATCTGCATTTGTGGGAAGGTGGACACTGTCGAGCAAAGATGTCCAGAAAAAGACAACGTGAAGGTTGAAGACTATTTCAGTAGTATATTTTGCAATGTATTAAAACTGGGTACAATTCCAGGCTTATTAATGTTCAGCATTTGAAAAAGCTATCTTTTGTAAGATTTAATCATTGTGTTCAAATGCTAACATACTGAAATTAATCTTTCTGTGAATCAGATAGAAAAGCAAAGCAGTGAGTAATTTTATTTCTTCTGCTGTCTCCCAAGTCCTAGCAGATACAGCAGCAGTGTGAGTGATCTACTAAGTCTGCATTTATTCAGGGCAGCACTTTTTTAACTGGAGGATACCTTCTATGTGCATGTTTATGAGGCCAGTAAAATGGTGTACACACATACTATGAGAAATCATCCTCCCAGAGGCCAGAGAGCGTAAGTCAAAAAATGAAAAGAAGTTTCGCAATTATACTTTGAGTAAACAAATAGAGCTGACTGTTTTCCTCTACTATTAACATAAGTACATTGGCATTACTATCTGTAATTGCTTAGAGACAAGCTATGTTTCTGAATTAATATTTCTGAATTTGTGCCTGTGCATACCCAACAGGTATGGGACCATAAAGCATTTTTTTCAGGATGATTTTCAAATGGTTTCAAGACTACTAGAGACTCTCACAATGTCATTAGCATAAATGTAAATGAATACAAACTCAAAGACAGAAGCTAGAGCAGACTGGCAAGTAGCGGGTGAAAGTGTAAGTAAACTTTGCTTCAGCAAGCCTCTACCTTGCCCTGTGCTGCAGGAGCTAAATTTAACCAGACAAATTTTCAGATTTCTAATTGTGGTGAGTGCTTGATAATGAGATATTGTACCTACTTTGTTAATGAATTAATGACAGCCCAGGTTTTGCTTGTGAGCCTGCCTGAGGATTCCTTTATTCTGCTCTCATCACAGGTTTCAGCATCCCCCTTCTGCCGCAGGCAGCAACCTCCTGACTTGCCCTTGAACATGTTTTTCCACCTGTAGAGGAAGGAAGATGCTCTAAGGGAGGTAGCACTATAAGACCTGCTCTCTGCAGTCTGGCATACTACTCTTTAGCTGGAGTGAGAAAAAAAAAAAAAAGTCACTGAAATGAATGAGCTGGTGTAGCCCTGTTATTTGTGATACATCAAAAAAAAAAAAACAAAACCCAAAAAAAAACAAAACAAAAAAAAACCAAACAACTGTGCTGCCCACTTCTGACAGAAGGAAAGACCTGTTTCATGTGAATTCTTATCCACTTGTTTCTTTTTAATTTCCATAGTCAACATGACATGCAGCACCTGTTTGTTTTGTCCACCTGCAGTGAAATTAAGTTCAACTTGTGAATTTCAGAGCTTTACAAGCATTCGAGATCAGGACTTCCACCAGCCATTTGGTTTTTCTCGTGAGGTCTCTGTGGGGATGGGGAGGTGGGGAAAGGGAAAGAACTTGCGTTTGTGAAGCTGTTCAGAAACAAAGGGAATGAAGTCTAACTTTTATGCAAGACTTCAAAAAAGCTTAGTCTTGCAG
Organism: Pterocles gutturalis; assembly: GCF_000699245.1. NCBI lineage: Eukaryota > Metazoa > Chordata > Aves > Pterocliformes > Pteroclidae > Pterocles > Pterocles gutturalis. Next base: position 5,231 of record NW_010125245.1, read on the forward strand.
TGCTATGATTATCGAGTATGCTTGGTGTTACATTCTGACACCTCTCTGGTGGGTGCCACGTGTTTTCCTAATAATTTTAAGGAAAATAAATGCTGTCATTTGACTGATTTTTCTTTTCCATGGTTGTAAAAGGATAATGGCATTGTTCTGCAAAGCTTTCCTACCATGTCCTGAATTCTCAAAATACCTAATGCCTACTCAGAATATAAACATGTTGCTTCTAGGTGTCACTCTTTATGTTAATGACTTAAACCACGATTCATAGCCTTCTCAAGTTTCGATTCACAGAATTGAGCATTTCTTTCTGCTTGCCTTCTGTTGTATAAAGCCATCTTTTTGCTTTGAGGCAGCCTGGACTTATTACTTGTGAATGACTCCTACTAAAAACTAACAGAGACAGAATTATGAATAAAAGGAGAAAACTGGAGAAAACGTGGATGCTCAATGTGCTTAGATGTTTAGAGGAGAAAGCAGCAATATCTGTCAGACAGTTTTATACATTCCATCTGATAGAATAATTTCAGTATAAAGACATATTCTATTTTGCAAATCTTTTGCTAGACAGGCAGTAATGTTATTAAGTATCTTGTCTGCTTCCTCTCCATGTAAATTTAGCTATCCAGAGCCATATGAATTCAGATAAGGCAATCCTTCCAAGCCAGAGCTATGGCTTATCTCCATAGCTGGAGGTATTCAAACACAAATAGTACAAGTCAATAGGGCAAATAAAGCTGTCAGGAAACTGATAGAGCATAGGGGTTGTACCAGGTCATTCTGCAGCAAAACTTTAGCCTCAACACTTATCCTTTGGGAAAGGTATGTTGATGGTATTCTTCTGTCTCTATCAACTTCTCAGTTCTACCAGTTCTGTGTCAGTGGTCAGGTCCATTAAGTTCAAGACTTACTACTGCTGAAACAGAGGAATGAGGCACTGTAATGCCTTCCACTGTTTATGACACAAGGAGTAAAAGTAGTCACACAGTGAGAACACGAAAGACTTCTAAACTGATGTGGGTAAGGACAGTTTAAAGTTGAGTCTTTCGAGATTAAAGCCTGAAGTTTTTCTGTTCCTTGAGAAACGACAGAGGAAAGAAAGAATGACAAGCTGTTTCAGCTAAGCAGTTTTGCAAACGTAATGTTAACTCATACAACAAAATTCAACTTCACCTTCCTTGCAGCTTCAAATGTGGCATGCAAGCATTTCAGGTGGGCATTTCCCATACTACATTTTGCAGCCAATTTTACACTGTTAGCATAAAGGCCAGCTGGCAACTGGAAAAGCTGCTGTTCACTTTCAGCTTCACACTAAAAGAAATGACTACTTGTTTTCATTTGTGTGTACTAACCAATCCTGCTGAGAACACAAATGAAGCAAACCTTTCACATTACTACATCAGTAGTAACCTGCTGTGTTTAGAATAATTTGCTGGCAAAATTTCTCTTTGCTTGTATATTTGTGAAATTTTTAAGCAGAAATTTCCATCTAACTCTATCAAAAGCTTTTCCCTCCTTTAAAGCAATGTCTATTGTGCAAGTGAGATCTTTTTGCATGGAAAAATCAGTTAATTTGTATTGAGTCATAATTCACAGTTCTCACATCTTATAAAAAGAGAAAATGCAAAATTTTTAAAAAAATTGCTATTCTGGTTTTTTTTGCATAACTTTATGCTTGTGGTAAAAAGAAAATCAGTTTTTCTGCTGGGATTCTAGCCAATGCCTCACTTCTTTGCATCAATAAAGGAAAGACAGTGATAGTTATTGCAACTCTGGGCATTTTCTCGGGGGTGATAATTAACAGTTTTCTCAAGGAATCAGTAAACACCTTGACTTGGAAGGATTAATCACAAATGTGGTGTTGGATTGGACAATGCCTGCTCCTTAAGGCCCTTTCAAAAGACATTTGCCAATGATTCAGGGCAAAGATTTTCTCTACTAACAGCAGACGGATATTGCTGATTCTGGGATATTCTAATTGATGTTCTGGGATATACTCACTGGTATGTTTGAGATATGTATGTTGAGCATGAGGTGCTGAACGACTCCTTTGCTTCAGTATTCACCAGCAAGTGTTCAATCCACACCAACCCAAGCCACAGAAGGCAAAGGCAGAGAATGGGAGAATGAAGAACCTCCCACAGTAGGAGAAGATCAGGTCAGAGACCACCAAAAGAACCTGAATGTGTACTAGTCCATGGGACCTGATGAGATACATCTGTGGGTCCTGAGGGAACTGGTAGATCAAGTTGCTAAACCACTGCTCATTATATTTGAGAAGTCATGGCAGTCTGGTGAAGTTGCTGCTGACTGGAAAATGACTTTTAAGAAGAGAAATAAGGAAGACCTGGGGAACTACAGGCTCACCTCTGTACCTTGCAAGATCATGAAGCAGATCCTCCTGGAAACTATGCTAGGGTACACAGAAAATAAGGAGGTGATTGGTGGCAGACAACATGGCTTCACTAAGGGCAAATCATAGAATCATAGAATCATAGAACGTTTTGGGTTGGAAAGGACCTTAAAGATCATCAAGTTCCAACCCCCCTGCCATGGGCAGGGACACGCTCCACTAGACCAGGTTGCTGACAAACTTGGCACCTGACAAACTTGGTGGCCTTCTACAAGGGGTTGCAGCATTGGTGGATAAGGGAAGAGCAACTGACATCATCTACCTGGACTTGTGCAAAGCCTTTGACACTGTCTCGCACGACATCCTTGTCTCTAAATTGGAAAGACAAGGATTTGACAGAAGGACAACTCCGTGGATAAGGAATTGGCTGGATGGTTGCACTCAAAGAATTGTGTTCACTGGCTTGATGTCCAAATGGAGACTGATGATGAGTGGTGTTCCTCAGGGATCAATATTGAGACCAGTGTTATTTAACATCCTTAACATCATCTAACATGATTCTTCACCTCAGCACAGGAAGGACATGGACCTATCGGAGCAAGTCCAGAGGAGGACCAGGAGGGTGGTCAGAGAGCTGGGGCACCTCCCATATGAGGACAGGCTGAGAGAGTTGGGGTTGTTCAGCCTGGAGAAGAGAAGGCTCCAGGGAGACCTTACAGCAGCCTTCCAGTACTTCAAGGTGGCCTACAGGAAAGATCAGGAGGGACTCTTTATCAGGGCATGCAGCAACAGAATGAGGAGCAATGGTTTTGAGCTGAAAAAGTGTTGATTTATATTGGCTTTTAGGAAGAAGTTTTTTACTGTGAGGGTGGTGAAGCACTGGAACTGGTTGCCCAGAGACGCTGTGGATGCCCCAACCTTGGGGGTTTTCAAGGCCCTGTTGGATGAGGCTTTGAGCAACCTGGTCTAGTGGGAGGTGTCCCTGCCCATGGCAGGGGGTTTGGAAACAGATGGTCTCTAAGGTCCCTTCCAACTCAAACCATTCTATGATTCCATGATCCTATGATATTTCTTTCATTTTGATAGCATAATTCAGTCCACTTTATTTACTGATACAAATTGTTATAAAATGATCTGAAGTATTTTTTCGAGTGTTCAGTTTTTGTTTTCATTATTTAAGTTTCTTGACCGTTTGCCCACTACTTAGTCTAAATACTCTCTCTTTGTACATTTTGTAAAACTCTTTCTTACAAAATCACATGACCTCGGTTCCTAAGACCATTGTGTTACCGTCAAAAGAATGTATCTGGCTAGATAAGTATGGATTTACTTTCTGCTATTATCATCTCTGGCAATCTCTCTTAAATTTATTACTCTGTGTAGTTCCTATTTTCCCATGTACAGTGGCATTAGTCATTATATGTACTGGAATTCTTTTATTAGAGTAATAATATTGCTAGAGGAATACCAGTACAACTACCCATCTTGCACACTCTCATTCCAAAACAAAAACATTAATAGCTACATTGTCAAAGTTATACTAGTACAACAGCCATGTTAAGAATATATTAATGACTCATCTTGAAGAATCTTCTTAGGGTGCCTGTTGTTAATAAAGTAATTGACTTTATTAACCTCAACAGAAAGGCTAAGTTTGGCTCTTCATATGTGTGCATCAATACCATTATTCTCTACTATTTAAAAACACCACCCCAATCATTTAATTTTCATATAAGTGTGCTACAGATGCTAAAATCTGCTGCTGCACCAAATTTGACAAGATTGAGAAAACTCCTTTCTATCAGCCACTCTCAAACCAGCAACCAGCTGCTCGCTTACAGGTGATGAGAAACCTCCAGACTGGGACCAGATGAGTACATTTGTGACAGAAAGGGCAGAATCATTCCCAGTAGTCTATAAGAATAATTTATCATTAAAAATGGAATGCAGTTTGTGTTTGTAATAACATGCAGCATTTAAGAGTCTCAGAGTGAGCCTACAACAAGCTGGTAGAACTGGCACATTGTCGACCTTGCCTTTCTGACGTTTTGAAGGACACACCCAGCATACACTAAGCATAGCTGCCCCTTTGTGGGAGAAGGGTGTTGGGAGGAGTCTGACCCTATGTTAATCCCAGAGCACACTCAGGACCTGCATGCAGAGACTTAGGCAGTGGGCCATTTCTACACGCTATTCTCAATGAGGAACTCATCCAGCATGTTGTAAAACATGTTGAGGACTTTCGCAGTGCTGATGTGCTGATTTTTCTTCAGTTGCATCCTGTCTGTCTGTGAATCAGAAAATAGCATAACATTGTGGCAGAAACTGACAGTTTCAGAAACAATTTGCATTCTGATAACCATTGCATCTTTCTAGGGCATGTTTGCTGAAGAAAAATGAACTCATATAATAGCAAAATAATTACACCATTTGAACAAAAGGCAATATGTGCTTAAAAAAAACCAAAAAACTGTCTAGGAGAACCCAATTTATTTCTATAGAAATCTGAAAACTCTTGAGCCTCTCAGAACCTAATCAAAAAGAACCTATGATGAATTCCTGTGGCAATTTACCTCCTCCTCGCACAGTCCAGGCTTCTCTTCATTACCTGAAGATTTACATTTGCACTACAGCAAAAGCCTGCTAAATGTATAACCTTGTCATTCAAATAAATTCATTCGTTTGGGATGTCTCTGTCTACCTTATATGGCTTTCTTACTTGAAGTAGTTATGCTTTGATATGCATCAAATGTTGTATCCATCTGACACACCTGTTCATAATGGGGGTTAATTTTCCCTGGTGTTTATTTTACATGGAAAAATGGAATCAGACATTCTTACTCTATGAAACTTTAATGAAGATTTACACTGGAGCCAAATAAAGCATCTATACCCCTTGCAACGAGGATGGTTTTTGATTCTCCCTTAACAGGAGAGCCTTTTCAGAAATCAGCGTCTTCACAGCAGAAGCTTTTACAGCAGCTTTCCATGGCGGAGTATCAAACAAATTCAAACGTCAGAGTCATGTAGACTATATCACTTACACAGTAATGTATGCTTTTCCTTTCAGAAGGCTGTGCACCTGCTCTGACGTTACTGCCAGAAACAGTGTCATGTGGTGTTTCTCTATATCTCTGAGTTTGAAGTTTTAGATTAGGCAGGAGACACTGCTAAGATACT
>NW_010125245.1:10771-24943 GCF_000699245.1 Pterocles gutturalis
TATTATATTCATTCTCAAACTCAGAGTAAGGAAATATGAGCTTTTGAATAACTCCATAAAGGCTGACTAATTTATGTAACTCAAAACCTTGACTGTAGACTTCTTTTAACTTATTTTCCTGTCATTATAATTAAGGGACTCTTTACATGTTCAGTCTTTTGTAAATCTTAGAAATCTATTTAGATATTACCTTACAAATTCTTATAGATATTTTAGGTTAATGAGTAGAATGTTAGATAGCTACAGCAGTTACTACTGTCCTTTTAAAAATGAGACAAAAAACTTGCATCAGACTATTTCCAGTGTCACAACGATCTATTTTGGTTTGCACTTGACTTTTCCACAGTTCAGGGCTTTTGGTTTGGTTTGTTTTTTTTTCCTTTACAGACTTTGATCTGACATTTTCTAGCTTTCCATCTTTTATCACTCAGTGTAGAAAAAACAAATCTTTGGGAGTGCGATGAGGAATACAGGAAGGCAAGAGGAATAGAAAACCTATAATTAGAAGACAATGATAGTCAATGAGCCCCAAAACCAGTTGTTCATACATGTTGTATCCTGATAACTCAAGAATAATTTGGTCAAGTGTGTCTAATATGAAGACATCTGACAGAACAGTGAGCTAGCAGATCACCTTTGAAAAGAAGAATTTGAAGGACCACTGCAGTTAGTAGCCTTTTAGGTAGGATCCTCAAAAAAAGCATGAAGGAAAATCGTATATGGGAAGATGGTTGAATAAGAAAAAATGGGGAAAATGGGTATTATGAAGAAACTTAAAGCTTAAATTATTAAATTAATTAGCATGATGTGCTACATGGCAAGAACAACAAAAAACTCCTCTTATGTTCCTGTTGTGTAAGAAATCATTTAACCCAAAAAAAAAAAAAAAAAAAAGTCTTCTTTTGTGAATCTGTGAAGTAGGTGCTGGAGGATACATTTTGAAGATATTCTCTGGTCTGACTTTCAAAGTGACATGACGACATCAGGGTATCTTTCATGTAAATTTCAGATTACACAAGTGTACTATGACTACTTTAGTAGCGATACTCATGTGATTAGAAAACCATTCCTGTAGGTAAGTGCCTGCCACAAGACCTAAGTGTTAGCAGGTCTTTTCCTAGCTCTTGTCAGCTAAATAACAGCTCTGAGAACAAACATCCATCTTCCACAGGATGGTATAACAACTACTGAGTGAGTTACACTACCCTAACTCCAGTGCAAATTCTTTTCTATCCCTTGCATTATCTCGCAGATCATCTCCTCATACGTACAGATGTTTTAAGAATAAGTATTTAGTTAAAAACTGTCAGTTTTAACCACCATGTATGTATCAGTATTGCAAAACTGAAACTGGTTGTACAACAAACTCTTAGTATTATGGTATTCATGAGAAGTTCCAAGAAATAGTGAACCAGATTCCCTGTTTATGACAGCGGAAGAGCTCTGACTGGTTCTTGACAGTCAGTGTCTCCTCTCCATGTGGAGAGCCATGGCAACGGGAACTAGAGTAAAGAAGGCTCCAATTAATCCTTCCTCAGAGATAGGTGGCGAGAAATTCAGCTGCTATTACTGAAACTCACTATTTGTTGAAGGAATATTAAACAGACACCAACTGGCATCTTCAGTCTTTTAAACAAATTTTTTGAAAGCATTAAATTTGTGGTGCTGCGATTCAGACTGAATCACTTAATATGGAAAAGACCACTTTATTATTTAGATATCTATGCATGGAAATACATACATTGTCCTGAGCAGAGCAGAAAACATTTGTTCTAATTATATTTATTATGTGGTGGAATGATGAGGTTACAGAAATTACTGTCTTGCTCAGAAGGGAATTCCCTCAAAGTACACAAAATAGGAAATTAGAAAGTTATTTCATAATTCTTGTGACAGACTTGAGCTGAAGAGGTGATTTGTAGAAAACTACTTGAAGGTATGTAGTATTGAAAATGAACTTCAGTATCCTCAGAGATTTTACTGAGTTGCTGAATAGGGAACATAATAGCATGTTTTAAGGTAATACTGAAAAGGGTTATCATATCATTTTACATGACCTGGTGGCTTTTTGGTAGATATGTTCACTTGTTCCTTGTACCGCTACAGAACACCACCATTTTGATGTTCACATTTAAGCATTTTAAAGGGTATGACTTAGACATATTTCTAGGAAAGACCACCTGGACTGCTGAGTCAATCTCCTGATACCCACATGCATTTACATCACTTATCACTTTTTAATAATTTGGTTGAAGCTTGACATGTCTGTATCATTGCATGCCCTGTTACTGCAGATAAGAGATTTCAAACTGCCTTGCACAGAGAAGGAACATGCATACAAGTAGGACTGTTTACAGTTGTGCTGCTGCACTCTACCTTACATATTCTCATACCACCACTAGAGCCTGAGTTAAGTGAACTACATCCTTCCTATTCTGCCCTGTGCATCAATAGTTAAGGCTGCTCAGACCTAGGGATGAGCAGATTTTGCCCCATGCACTGTCTGCACTGGTGAGAAAGATGCAGAAACCTGATGGATCTCAGCAGGACCTCAGTGTTCAGGCTATGGTTGAGAAGCTAGCAATTAAGACATGAAAAAAAAAAAAATCATAAATTCAGCAAGCTTTATAGAAGTAATAATAAATCACTGAATCCCAGAGTATCATGTTTTTAGTGCCCTTTCAGAAGGTATCAGTGCTATGATAGCTACAAAGTGCTTCAACATACCCAGAAAAAAATCAGTATGTACAACTCAAGGTATTGGCAGAAGGATTATGCTGTCAGGAAGTTCCCAGAGCATGTGGGACTGATTCTTAATCCTCACACTGAAACAGTCCTCAAAGTGTCCCATGAATTTAGGCCATGCCAGCTGCTCCCCTGCATATCCTGCAGTCACTGGACAAGGTCCAGAGCACATGTTCCTAGGGTCATATTTCCATTCCAAGCATGAGGAACCTGCCCTGCTTTTCCCTGGCAGCTCAGCAAGAGCCCTTCCCCACCCCTCCTATAATCCCTTCCTATCTGTAATTCCTCCTTGAGTTTTTTCAAATCATAATTATTTTATCTTAGACTCATATGAATCATAGAATGGTTTGGGTTGGAAGGGACCTTAGAGATCATTGAGTTCCAACCCACCTGCCATGGGCAGGGACACCCTCCACTAGATCCACAGCTGCTCTGGGCAACCTGTTCCAGCACCTCACCACCCCCACAGTAAAGAATTTCTTCCTAATATCTAGTCTAAATCTACCCTCTTTCAGTTTAAATTCATTACCCCTCATCCTATCAGTACACTCCCTGATAAAGCGTGCCTCCCCATCTCTCCTGTAGCCCCCTTCAGGTACTGGAAGGCCGCTATAAGGTCCGCCTGGCGCCTTCTCTTCTCCAGGCTGAACAACCCCAACTCTCTCAGCCTGTCCTCATAGGGAAGGTGTTCCAGCCCTCTGAAAATTTTACTAATTTTTAATTAATAACAAGATAGTCATCTCCACGATCACTAAGAGGTTCCCTGTTTTAATTTGGCCATGAAGGGGAAAAACAAGCAGATGTACTCTCTCTGTTGTTTAGTGGTCTTTAAAGCAAACAGTACAGCACTGCCTATTCTGTTGAGGCCAGATTCAGCCTACACACACGTCTTGAGTCAGACTGTGACAGTAGCAACTTTTCTTCTCCTTGCCCTTTGGTGTTACGCAACTCCAGATCAGAAGGAGATGAGGCACTCTGTGAGAAACAGGGTCCACACAGATTTCGCCATTCCTTATTCAGCAAAAAAACTGAAACAACACCAGTTCTTCTAAAAACTTCAATGTAATAAATGTAAACCACTCTTTTTGGAAGGAGGTGAGGGGGCAGGCGTAGGAGAAGGGTGTTATTTTCAAGAAATGAACAGAATCAATTGACAGATTAAAGCATCGTATGCTGTCCTTCCAAACGTTCCACCGTGGCCTCCATGCTGCTCTCTTCAATATGTATAAAGGCATTTCTAACTTACACATTTCAGCAGTATCCAGGCATTAGTTTGAGAGCATTTATTTTCCACTGTCTCTTTGTCTGTTCTATGCAATTAAGGAGTAATTTTATCTTTACTGTGGAGCACTTCCTTTCTTTGTCTGAAAAAAAATAGCTGATCTTTCCTTCATTGTTAAAGCTATAGACTTAACTTCTTTTAGAGTCTGAGCATAGAAGCTGAAGGGATTTATTTATTCTATTGTAGATTACTACTTCAATCAGATTTTTCCAGGGCTTCACTTGTCAGGAGTTATTTCACTACACAGATGTGTTCGTGCTGCCACTCTCTGGTAGTGAAGAGATAAGTAAATCAGAAATGTTCGTGTTTATGTTGCCCTCAAAAATCTCTTGGAGTGATTCCTAAGCTAAACTAAACACCATGCACACATTTTCTGACTACAGAACCAAAATTCGCTTGTGTAGCTCAGCTGCTCAAGTTTACACTAGGCATGTACAAGCAGTATCTCCAGTGAGAGCCATAATACTGCTCCTGATTTCCCAAATATTACAGATATACTCGAGTAGAATTTAGTTATCCTAATTTCTTCTGGGGCTTTTAAGATAATGTTATTGCATACAATACACAGAAAAACTTGATAGTTTTCTTCCCAGGTCCACTGGAGATACTTGAACTGGAGGGTCCTCTTTACTTTGTTGGTATAAATCCCAAGTTGGGCAGACACCTCTTTATATTCTACTAAAAGTGCAACAGAACAAATGTTGTTTTTCTGACCCAGGCAGCTGGTTAAATGACACTTAGTTTTCTACTTTCTCTGGGGCCCTTATATGTGTCAGGGCCAAAATATCTCCAGTCCTAACAGCTGCTTGACTGCAGTAGAATACACAGAAATTCAAAAGAGGCAACAGAAAGTGTTGATCTCAAGCAGGGAGGCAGCTGGCAGGCCTCTGTAATTAAATTCCTGGCACTCTTTGTATATTTTTATAATTTTCTCTCAGTCAGCAGATAAAATTAACTGTGTTGACTCTCAGAACTCAAAGCATATTCTTTTAAATATCACCATACATTTGCAGATCACTGTTCAGTTAAGCTCATGCAGTTTTCCATTTACAAATCTAATTCCTTAATTGTTTCTGAGGTATCAAACCAAACACTATTTCAAGTCTTCAGTAATTTCAGGTCTGCCCACTCCCTTCCAAACATGGACACACCAGCTGGTCCTGTCTACAGCCAAGGCCCTCCTGCTTGGATCATGACTTGGCAGGATCTCATACACCTCTGTACTTGAAAAATTATCTTCACTGACAAAGTTTTCAATGAAAAAGAACCAAGCAAAGGGTACAGTGAAATGAAACAATCATATTTTCCTAATAGTTTAACCAAAGAGTCTGTTCGTGTCCTGAAACATAGCTAATTTCCAACATAAATCTCTCTGCAACCTTGAATCTCTATATAGTTATGTGAATTAAATGGCTATGTGATTCCTTTCCTATTCCTCCACAGTCCCTTGATTCCATAATACCACAGATAAGTACCGAACACTTCTGTTATATTTTGTTTTTCTGTACCAGGCTATGGGACCCTCCATGCTTGTTCCTAGCATTTTCCAATGCTTTTAGTACATGCAATATTATTATAAGATGATTTAGGGGAAAAAAAAATCAGACCTTGTTCAATCTCCCTTGTCCTACTGATGGCATATACTTACAAATTCATTGAAGGAACAGTTAAATAGAAAAAAAAAAAAAACAAACTCTACAAAGAGACCTAGAAGAAACCAAAACTCAAATCTGCTATAAGGATACAAAACTCTAAAACAGAGGACCTCAACAGAAAACCACCCATATAGAGGCATGGAAAGCTGTTTCCAGGCAAATGAGCAACAGCAAAGATCTCAAGTTCCCTCATTTTCTATTTCTGATCATCTTTGTACATCCGTTCCATTTCAGTGCACCAAAGTCACAGTGAGGCAGCTATTCTTTTTAGTTCGGTGCTGCTGAAGGATCTTCAAGCCATTGAACCTCACCTATGGTCACATTACTGTATCATGCAGTTTGTCACCTCGTGGGATCACAGGTCTAAGCCTCTTAACCTTGGGCAAAAATCTTTCTCAACATTACTACCTTTCCTCCGTAGCAAGGGTAATCAGATAAGACCCTCAATTAAAATGGGCAACATCACAAAAGAAGAAGAATTGCATTGAAATGCTTACACTTCGGTATCATGGTTTCCAGGATGCCTTAGCGATCTTATTGATATCTTGCTCCTGCATGCTGAGACACAGCTTTCAACTCTAGCATTCACTCACACATGCCCTTATAAAAGGCCAGCATCTGGGCTGGGGCCCAAATTAATCTAAACTTCTCAGTCTTAAATGAAAAGTTGCATTGTTGCTTTCTAGTTCTTCCTCCAGAATGTAATCCTGGAAGGCAAATACACCAAAGAATAACTAAGGCCCATAAATAAGGAATCTCAGTGCACTTGTGAAATTTATTATTGAGCTCTGCAACGGCGAAGTTATTCTGGAATGTGTACCTTTAAGTTATGGAGTTTTATTTTCCTGTCAGTTGTTCTTTTGGTTTATGCTATCTGTTTACAAAGCAGAGGAAAGTCAGGAATAAATGCTACACTGCAGGAGATTTTAATGATCACACCATCTCTTATGTAATCTTTGAGAATATTTTTATAATCAGCACAAGTAGCCAATTGATACTGCAGCAATTTGCATTACCTCTTCTCTGACTTCAATACCAGGAAGGACACATTGTGCATACAGTACAGAAGTCAACAGTCTGTCAAGGAAACCGATGTTGTGCAGTGCCAAACACACCTGAAATTAAGGACGCTGCCTACCTTAATTCGCACTTCACTTTGTGCCTCTGTTCATATGAGTGGTCTACTATTTTTTTCCCACAAGTCTATAGACAAGCTTTTTTTTTACTGTTGGATGGTAGTAACCATACACTCTTAATTAAAAAAGCCTGTTCTTTTGGGGTGAGGTATCACTCATATTGATGCCTTCATTTGCTGTACTGAAATCCTAGGGCTTGAGCAGTGAGGCCCTGAACCAAAGCTGACCTCTAGGTGAACCCCACAGCCTAACAATATACCTAATATGTATCATATTGATCACATATGCAATGTATTACCTTATGAATATATACCAGTTTATAAAAGCTTTTGTTGGAACGCTTATAGAGCATTGCTGTAACACTTGCTGCAAGATAATAGTTGTGTAACAGTAGCCCCACTTACCAAAAAGATATAAACCTATCTCAAACCTTCAAACAGACCTCTACGTGACAGAAGGTAGCAGGGCTGTGACGGGCTTTGTTTAGAGACACATAATCAGAGATAACCAGACACCTTTACTACTTCTTAACTTTTTCTCGGGTTTTGGCCAAGGGCGGGAAAAAGTTAACAAGGAAAAAAAAAACCACACCAGGTGTTTTTCACAGCTTAAGATAGAAAGTTGTTTATTTAACTGTATAAAAGCGGGGACCATTTGCAGGGAAATTTGGAAGCCTCCTCTACAGTGGACACACTGTATAGAGATTTCCCAATTGCCGGGATGAGTTCTCCAAATCCTTCGCTGTAAACAGGCTCCCCAGCATCTGCGGATCTGGATGATGGTAATACAGGGCAACTGGTGATGTATCTTTCTTAATCACTATTGCTAACTCTGTGTAGTAATGATTAGGTGCATTACCTTATTTTGTGCTTGCTATAATAGTTCGCTTATTATTTTGCTGCTTTACCTTATCTTGCTTTATTTTCTCTGTATTATTTTCCTCATTACTTTGTCACTTTGGACATAAGTAAAAATAAGTTTACTTTTTTTTGGTGCCTGTGTCCTCTGTCCTAACCCTGTCAATTGGCAAAACATGTACCTAACAATCCTTTGTTCAAAGCTACAATGCCCTTTTCATCCAAGCAGAATAGTGATATTACCCAGGTTGTTGCTTCATTTAAAGCATCGTTATTTTCTTCAAATCTATCACCCATGAGGCATCTCCATTTTATACACTTTTATATGTCCCCTTTCTCACATGTTTACTTGCAGCTCCATATAGAGTACTTGTTTTCCAATATGTATTCCAATTATACAGAAAGGAAATAAGGGATTGTCAGTAATTTTGTTGACACTTCAAAACTCTAGGTTTGCACTTGCTGTGCTGTATCCCAGATAGCACAGGGCTAAATGACCAGCAGAAATTCTGGCAGAATAACCTACAGCATGTATGAGAGGAAAAGCACTTCTCTTTCTTTGCCACAGAGGCTGAGAACCAAGCATTACTGGTGTTGATGGTTATGCGTGATCTCCAAGGCACATCATGCTCCATAAAAATCACCAAATCCCCCAACCTAATACAACAGTGACGCTGTGCTTACTCTTATGAAATTCTCTGCAAATGTGTAAACTAATAAGAATTTGCTGCTCAAAATATAGTTTTTGAAGCTTTTTCATGTTCTATGTAATTGTGGTTCCTGTTCTTGTAATACTGAATCTGTTTACAGATTTAAAAGCAAAGACTGGCACATATATAAGTCATTTGAAGCAATCTGCAGGTCTGCTTTTTATAACATAATAAATTGTAAGTGATTATAAGCTAATTTTACCTAAAGGAACTCCAATATTGTCCAGCAAGCCCTGTAACAGAGCAGTGGCTCCCAATATATCAATAGATTTGAACACTAAGTAAAATTAACCGCCTTTACAGTAGAGTGACAAATGTTCAACTCTCCCTTGTGTTTGAAAAAATTTTTATTGTGTGTGGTAAATCCCAAAGCACCCTCCAACATATAAAATTTAATCCAAACCTGTTTCCTGGTTTGTACACAGTTTGAGCTGATGATAAAGTAGAGGTGTATGAATGCTGCTACTTTCAAATCACGAACAGGCTCACTGTTGACATGATGCTTTGTAACTTCAAAAAACTTCACCTTTTGAAAGCTGTTATTTAAGCTACAAGAGAAAAAAAAGATAATAAAAAACATTTTCACAGTGCTTACTGCAGGCTTAATTTCAGCCACAATATTATTCACATTGTAACGAATACTGCAACGAATCCCAAAAAGATAATGTATGAGCTTCATGTGACCTTTTTACCTATAGTGATGTGAAATGAAATAAATTATACAGAAGCCAATGTAATTGGAATTGCTATCTAAAAGTTCAAGGCTGGGATATTTATAATTCTAAGGACAGTATGTTATGGCTGCTCTTGGCATTTGACATGAGAGGAAGGTTAAGAAGGCTTAAGAGCAGAATGTCAAATACGAACAAGGTAAAACCACAGAACTGGGAGCTACAAGCTGTAAATTGTTTTCACCACTATTTTGTTATGTGACTATTTAATTTTCTTCTACTACTTTACACAGTTCAAAATAGTAATACCTTTCAGATGTGTAAGGAAGATTCACTTACTCACTGATCTTGTTATTAACAATCCTTTATGATTCCAGAATTTTTAGCAATCTCAAAGAAGTTCATGGACAAGGCTCTTTTGACATCTTTTCTGATTATCCTAATTTCAAAAATCAAGTAGGTATTCAGACTTTATAAGCATCCAACTGGAAATTCCATGTTCATTAAAAAACTTGCTTCCAGTCTGCTTATATGACAAGTGCCTTTCCCATTTCTAATTTACAAGTAATTTAAGTAACTTAGAAAACATGAGGACAACACAGAGTGCCAGTGGGACTTATTCATTTGTTTACTTATGTCTGATTCTCCAAAGGGACTGGGAAGAGGTAACGATTCTAATTATCAGGTCAGGATACAGCAGGCAGCAGCAACATTTATGAAAGTTTCCTAGCAGAGGACAGAAGGCCAAGGGAATGCTGTGGTGTATTGCTGCAAGTGAGACAACCCAGGGCTGATGCTTGATAGCTCTGCTTTCACAAGGAAATTAATGGGGACAGTAGGCAGTTTTCAATACAGCTGCTAATTGTAGGCTAAATGTAGCAGAGTGCTTTTTATGAGGATTAATCGTTTAATGTCTGTAAAAGACTTTAAGTACGGAGTCATATAAATGCTAAGTGGCATTATTATTTTAACAGAAAAAGGATGAGTCACATATTTTCATTTTTCTTTGCCATGGGCAGCTACAGAAGACCTGCTTTCTGGACAAAAATATAAATAGATGTGAGTTATGAGCTCAAAACCATAAGGTGGTGAACAACTGGAGCTGTAGTTTTCTGTTACAACACATAATTAATGTTTGGAAGACACCTGCCACGAGACATTGCAGAGACAAAAATTAGATTTAAAAAATGAGATTACATATTTGTTGCCTTTTTTTCAGAAGTAACTAATACAACATTCTTCAAAATTAATTCACCAAGTTGGAGACTCCGGAAAATAAATTATCAGAAAAGAGATAAACAGCATTTCTGTACTTGACAGCACCATGTCAAGTATTTCAAAATGGCCTCCAGCAACTGAGACCTCCAGAATGACTTCCTAATATCGAAAATAAGTCTCCATAAAAATCAAGAACTGTTGCAGCTGTCTGAAGATAACAAAAATATATAAGGGCTTTCACTACAGTACTTCACAATTTAAGACATCTCCAGTTGCCCAGGATGAAATCGAACTTCCTTTTTAGAGGAACAACACTGCAAAACTGTGGAGCTTTTATTTTTTCTCTATAGCCTGATGAGGAAGAAATAATAAGACATATTGTCAGAGTGCTGGCCTGAACCACTACTGACAATAGGTACAATGTCTTTCATGATGTACAGTTTTTAGAATTAAGACAAATCAGCAAAGGAAACACACTGCCTGACAACTTGATAGTTCAGCTCAATGGGGCTGCCAGAACTGACTGTGGGAAGGAGTGGGGCACTAGTGTTTCCTGTCAGAACAGTAGGGCAGAAGACCTAACTGTTTTTAAGCTCAAGCTATACAAATTTACGGCAGGACTATGTAATGTGATCCAGAATCCCTTCCTCTTTTACCAGTTGAGTATTAGAAGAGACATCATCTTTGTCATCATAGCTACCAGAGAGACAAAAACTTAATGCAACAATGAATCCCAGTCTAGTGAATCTGAACTGGGGTTTCTTACAGCACTTTGCTGACCTCTCTCTTTAAAGGAACAACTAAAGGTGACAGAGGCCCTCAGAGCCTTCATGCAAGAGCACCATCCAGCAATCCACACATGTGACAGAGAAGGCCATTTAGGACAATCATTATTATAACCGGTGAAGATGTTTTCTTAATCTAAAAGTCGTTAAAATAATTTTAATCTATTATCACATCCATTTTAGAATATAACTTTGCAGCAGCAACAGTTTATTATTGAAATGGATTGCCTCCTGTTATATTTAAAGTATCTCTCTCATCAAAATGAACTAAATTTTTGTCATAGTGCTGAAAAAGTAATATAAAGAATTTCTGTCATGATCAGGTACATCAATATTCTCATCCGCAGAAAGGCACTCAAAATCACACTTTCTTTGCTTCACATGCTAATTAACATTTCTAGTCATATTTGCTCCACAGATTCTGTAATCCACAGGCACGGGCTTTTTGTGAATTGGCTGTGAATTTACCTGTACCCCTATACCAAGGGAATAATACTTCTAAGGGACAACACCACTCCACGGCTGCTACTGCCAGCCTCAAGTTTACCTGTTAACAGTTATAGGCCATTAATAAAAAGCTTAACAGAGTCACATAAAATTTCTTAATGTCTAGATGAAAAAATGCACAAGCAAAGAGATTTGAATGAGGAGGATGGGAGAGAAGAAAGGAAAAAAACACAAGAAGACAGTGTTATATGGTACAGTCCGAAATACTGCACACAGACCACTCCTTTTTCTTTATTCACTAGACGCATTGTGATCAGCCAACTCAGTGGACAGACCCTCAGCAGACTCAAGCTTCAGCCACTAGCTACTTACTAGAAAACCCTGAGCAAGACAATATTTTGAGGACATTGTATTCTGATGTTTGCCTACCCTTGATTTGTTTCCACAGTCATAATTTCATCTTTTACAACTAAGTAACCACAACACAAGGGTTGTTCCTGTGGCCTCAGTTCCACTAAATGAGATACGTATCACAAAGGGGAATACAAAATCTTGTTTACCAAAGTGTTGTAAAAAGTGTGTGTTCTCAGAACACACAAAACCACGCCAGGGGGTTATCCTCTGGCCAAAAGAAAAGGGTTTGGACATTCTGTTTTTACTTTAAGACAAAATCAGAGAATAAATTAAAATTGATACTACATGGAAAAAATAATGTATAAGGCCAACTTTAATTGACATTTTAAAATGCAAATTGATTCATTCTAAATTTAGAAGAAATTTAGATATCATTAATTAAAAGGAAGAGGAAAACAAGAAACAAGACTTATCCTTTCAGTCCAACAGATGGAACATGCCTCCAGCTTATAGAAAATCTGAGACCAAGTCTTGTCTCTGCTTTGTTGAAAGCCAGATTCTTCAAACTTCTAGCACCCAGGAAAATGTCCTACTCACCATCTTATAATGATACTGGCACCACTTTTTCTCCCTCTGGGGTTTTGTGAAAGACTCCGAAGTCCTCTTATGGCTTAAAGCCCAGCTTCATTAAAAATAGAGAAATTAGAACCTTAGCTAGAAATTGAAAGTGAAAATACTTTTTTGCATTGAAGTTCTCATCCTTGAGAAAGCGCCCACAAGCAGATTTTTAAATAATTTTTAAAGACAATTTTTTAAATTTTTTTTTTATTTTTTTTTAACATCAGCAGCTGACTTGAAAAAACATTACTAATAACACGACATCTTAAGAATTCAGTTTGATCTATTGAACAGTGATGCTGGTCTAGGATCTAAGCTGCATAAATAATTATTATACTGTTCAAATTATATACCAACATCTTTAAAAGCATTCAACTTCTAATATATTTCAAGAGGAAGAAGAATAATAGTTAGAACGATTTTTAGCAACATATTTTCTTCAAATTAATTATTTTGTTCAGTTTTCCTTCTCTAATAAAATCAAAGAACATTTTAAATTAAAAACTCAAATTTTAAAATTTAAAATTTTGTTATATAAAGGCAGAGATCAACTGGAATAACTGATTTTTTTTTACACTAATTTTAGCTGACACTTTCAGACAGTAGCAGTTAAATTCATTCTTTTTTAGTGAAAGAAATTAAGCTGCAAAATTTAACATCTTTTGCCATTTCTTGCCTCCTACCCATCCCGGGTGATTTTGAAGACCCACTCTGAGGGACAGAAAGGAAAAGAGGAAATATTTCTGTAGCAGATTGATACCAACAACTTTAAGGGGTTTTGGCAGTGGAATGAATTCAAGAAATACAGATTAGAAAGGAGAAATACAGTATAAGGCATGAAAGTTTTCCACATAATATAACATCACCATGCATCCGGTATATACATCAGCATACAGGTGTCAAACCTATCAACCTATGCAATTCTGGTGACAGGAACTGCCTTTAAAGTATGTACTCTTTCACTAAGGGGAAGTGTTCCTTTATTTTCAGTTTTTTAGAGGTTCATAATATCTCTTTGGCTTTATTCACAAATTGCATTTCATTTTAATTTTTTATACAAGCACTGAAGTGTTGACACTTTTGCCACAATATAGACTTCAGTTGCATCTGCCTTCACACTTGCAAAGCTGAACAGGCAGCAGATCTGCATGCAAGTCATTGCTGAAGCACAGGAATCAAGAGTGCTAAAGCCAAAGTCTATACACACTTTCTCTGACAAAAGAACAGGGAAAAAAGTGATGGGGTGGGCTGCAAACATTCAGCCTGAAGGCAAGTAAATCTGAAGTATATTCACAGACACTGGATACAAAGCTCAGCAGAATTTATAGAAAGCTGTGCTTAAATTTAATTTTAAAGATAACAAACACTTTGGCAATTAATGAGGGAAGAGAAGTGCAGGTTAATGTGCAACATTGATTTTCAACCTTATTTTCCAACATTTTCTTCCATCACCTCCCATAGTAAACAAAGCGCTAACAATAGTCTTCTTGGAGTAGAAAAAGATTGTTCACATGGGGTGCAAAATTACATCTTCTTCTAGGAGGCAATAGTCTCTGATCTCCGTTAAGCCGTATTGGTGGCTTCCCTTGTACAGAGCAAATGCTGGAGTTCAATACATAACAAAGAAATAAATGAGACATTTCTTTCTCTACTGTCTTTGGTATATGAGTTCACAGAATCACAGAATCACAGAA